>NC_057805.1:177422041-177429372 GCF_018294505.1 Triticum aestivum | reverse complement strand
TATTTCCTCAAACACATTGCATGATTAGGATCTAATAAACTGTGGGTATTGGGAAGTAGTTGAGGTAGTACCTATTACCTGTTTTTCTATCAAACCTTTGGGAGTTACTTCTACGTTGCTTTTATTATTGCCATGCTATGCTCGTAGACGTGGATTGGGTTTGAGTGAAATTCATGACAGATGTGAGATTGTTAATTAATGGTTTACTTAAGGTGGCAACTTAAACTCACATCTGGGTGGATTGAGGTACCTGGGTATTCCAGGATTGCCTGTTTTTCTTTTGGACCGCCACCCAGGTTCAAAGGGATCATGAGATTTTTCATGCTAGAAACTTCCGTGTGCAGCCGCAAGCTATTATGGGCTCTAGCATAGTTGACTAAGTTGTGTGAACTCTTACAGTGGTAGACTAGCAGATGTAGGGGAAAGTAGGTGTAACGGTCTACCCATACGTAAGGTGCAAACACTTCTGAAAGACTGTGTCTTGGTCATCCGTTACTCAAACACCATGTAGTGCGAGTAATCCAACGGAGGAGATCAAGTCCTGTGGGAAAAGTGCACAAACCTCTGCAGAGTGTACAAACTGATCATGATTAGCCGTGTCCCCGGTTATGGACAACTTGAGTATCTAGTACTTGGATTATCATGTGAATCTCAACACTATGTTACTTCTAATTAATTTTGTTGGGTTATTAATGACTTTTTAATTGGGATTGAGATGCTGTCAACCATCTCAATGTTTCACAACCACCATGATAGTTAAATAAAATTTATTCCTTTGAGGTAGGATAAAATTGGCTTTTCGCAAAACTGTAACCATAGAGCTTTCCACTAGCCACATATGCATGTAGTATAGCATTATTATTGTTCATTGCTCTCTATGTGCTACATTGCCAGCATATTCCATGTGCTGACCCGTTTTCGGGCTGCAACGTTTCATGTTGCAGACTTTTCAGACGACGAGTAAGGTGCCTTAGGTCGTGGTCTTATACTCAGTGATGCCGCTGGAGTTGATGGACTCACTTATCTTCCAAGTCTTCCGCTGTTATCGTTATTAGATGGCCTTAAGCCATGTTTATTATACTTAGTCTCTATGGAGATATCCGATGTAATAAGTGTGTGATTGCTACTCTGTTATAAATCCTCCATTTGTACTGTGCGTGTCAGCATTACTGATCCAGGGATGACACTGGTGCACAGCAGTACAGGCCATTTGAGGTCTGGTCGCTACAAAGTTGGTATCAGAGCACACGCTGACTATAGGACACGACCACTAAGCTTAAGCCCTAGAAAAACTTCTCTCTTCTCATTTCTGACTCCTCTCCACTTTCCACTCTCTTAGGAATGGCGAATGCAAGGAGCAAGTTCATGCAACCCGACGAAGACACGCCATTTGGACGACACCTGAAGGAAGTCACCAAGTACTTGAACATAGGAATACCAAGCGTCACCGGAACCTACAACGCTACATTACCTGAAGAGGAGAGCTGGAAGATTCAAGTTATCATTCCAGGAAGGACGTTTGCGCCAATTACGGAACCCATAAGATTGGTTTTCGAAGCACCAACTTGGAGTTTAGGGAAGAGCATGGCCGCACATATCGCCATGGGACGCATTGGAGAAGTATACCACCAGGAGCTTAAGGATACAATTTACCAGATTTGTGGACGTCGAGACGCGCAATGGGAGATGATCAAGACCAAGAAGGATGGATCAATTGCAGCTTTCATCCAGGAGCAGAACCAACATATTCGTCGCCAGGAGAACCAGATGTGCACGGACAAGGAAGAACTAAAGAAGGCATTTACGAAGATCAAGGAACTCCAAGAAGAACTCAAGACTACACGCGAAGATTATTTGGAGGAAATCAACGCACTTGTCGGGAAGATTTACGATTTGGAGAAGAAGATTGGAGCATCCGTGGGAAATCCAGTACCAGAAGCAGAAGTCGACGAATGCACTTGTCCGGATAACTACATCATCATCAACGACACCGACTCGGAACCAAGTGAAGACGAATGGATTGATGAAGCTGGAGCAGACATCATGGAGTCTTCAACGGATCAGATTATTTTTAGTAGACCACCATACCAGTAGTAGTTTTACCACCATTCAGTACTATAGTTCAAGCACTTTGTGACCCTAGTTAGATCGATTGTTTTGTCTTGTTTGGATTGATTGAGTGATATTGATTGAATTTGCCTCATGAGCATATGGGTAGTGTTTTCTCTCTAGACCTCATTCTATTCTTAATTCTCATCTTTTCTAAACCCATCAGATGCCTCCGAGACGCGACACCGGATTTGTTTTCCCGCCAGAGATCACCCAGTTGATTCAGCAACAGAATGCCCTGATGCAAGTGTTAGTTCAGAACCAAGGCAACAACAACAACAACCCACCGCCACCACCACCTGTTGATCACCTAGCCCGTTTCTTAAGGCTAAACCCGCCAGTGTTTTCCAGTAGCACCGAGCCGATTGTTGCAGATGATTGGCTCCGCAAAGTTGGAAGGGAGTTGACCACTGCAGGATGCACAGATGCGGAAAGAGTGCGTTTTGCCGCACATCAGCTTGATGGACCCGCAACATCATGGTGGGAGAATTATACAGCCACGCACCCTATTGACACTGTCACATGGGACCAGTTTCAGCAAGCTTTCCGTACAGCTCATGTTTCAGCAGGAGCTATGGCTATGAAGAAGCGTGAGTTTCGTAACCTACGCCAAGGAGGACGCACCGTAGGCCAGTATGTGGAGGAATTCAGTAAGCTAGCACGTTATGCAGCAGATGACGTTGCTACAGATGCAGCCAAGCAGGAAAAGTTTCTGGAAGGACTGAATGACGAGCTGAGTATGCAGTTGATGATAGCAACCTTCAACAACTACCAGGAGCTAGTAGATAGAGCTCTCATGATTGAAGGGAAGCAACAGCAGATTGAAAACCGTAAGAGGAAGTATGGACAAGGGAAGTATAACTCTGGAGCCCAGCAGAAGCCACGTTTTACCCCGAAGCCGGGAGGACAGTTTCAGCATACCCATGGAGGAGGTAGTTCGCACAACCATAATGGCTCCAAGAATGGTAGTGGGAATGGAGGAAGCAACGGACGGAACCGCACCAACCCATCTACCCCAGCCAAGAGGGACCTGAGCCAAGTCACTTGTTTTAAGTGCCAGAAGAATGGACATTATGCCAACGAATGTCCCGAAGCCCAAAATGGAAATGGCAATGGAAGCTCTGGGAAGAAGCCGAACCCGTTCAACAAAGGACATGTGAACCACGTGAGCGTGGAGGAGATTGAAGCTCAGCCTGATGCAGTAATAGGTAAGTTTTTGGTTAAGTCATTTACTGCAACTGTTCTTTTCGATACTGGTGCATCGCATTCATACATATCAAGGGGATTCGTGAATAAGTTTAAGATGTCCACCAAAGTTCTCAGAAACCCTATGTTAGTAACCTCGCCAGGAGCAAAGTATATGGCCACCCAAGGATGTTTTCAGATACCATTGGCCATTGGTAGGCATGTTTTCCCCTCAGATCTCATTGTTTTGGAATCGCAAGGTTTGGATGTGATTCTGGGAATGGATTGGCTATCGTTGTATGGAGGAAACATCGATTGTGCCAGCAAGACGATTTTGCTTACCACCCCAGAAGGAAAACGGATCAAGCATGTATCCAGGCATATGCCGAAGAGGACTCAAGTGAATTCCTTATCAGGAGTTGTACAGGAGGAAGTACCAGTGGTGAAGGATTATCCAGATGTATTTCCAGAAGAGTTGCCAGGCATGCCACCGGATAGAGACATTTAGTTCTTGATTGAACTTTTTCCAGGCACCGGGCCAATATCTAAGAGACCGTACAGGATGCCCGCTAAGGATTTGGAGGAAATTAAGAAGCAGATCAAGGAGTTACTGGATAAAGGCTATATTCGCCCAAGTTCGTCACCTTGGGGATCACCAGTACTTCTAGTGGAGAAGAAAGATGGATCACTAAGGATGGTTGTTGATTACCGAGGATTGAATGAAGTGACCATCAAAAACAAGTACCCACTGCCAATGATAAATGATTTGTTTGACCGCCTGCAAGGAGCTAAAGTATTTTCCAAGATCGATCTACGATCAGGATACCATCAGTTAAAGATTCGAGAGCAGGATATACCCAAGACGGCATTTACCACCAGATATGGATTGTATGAGTATACCGTTATGTCATTTGGACTGACTAACGCACCTGCCTATTTCATGAACCTGATGAACAAAGTATTTATGGAGTTTTTGGATAAGTTCGTCGTGGTATTCATTGATGATATTTTAATCTTTTCCAAGGATGAGGAAGAGCATGAGGAGCATTTGCGATTGGTACTTGAGAAGCTCAGAGAACATCAGTTATATGCCAAGTTCAGCAAATGTGAGTTTTGGTTGAAGGAAGTTGGATTCCTTGGACATGTTATTTCTGAAGAAGGAATAGCAGTAGACCCTGCCAAGGTTGACGCAGTGACAAGTTGGGAATCACCCATGACAGTTGGAGAAATCCGGAGTTTTCTTGGACTTGCAGGATACTACCGGAGATTTATCGAGAATTTCTCAAGGATTGCTAAGCCCATGACTGAGCTATTGAAGAAGGACACCAAATTCAATTGGACTGAGGAATGTGAAGCTAGTTTCCAAGAGTTTAATAAACGATTGGTTACATCACCAGTGTTGATTCTGCCAGATCAACGCAAGGACTATGAAGTTTATTGCGACGCTTCTCGTCGAGGACTTGGAACAGTGCTTATGCAGGAAGGAAGAGTTGTTTCGTATGCTTCACGACAACTTAAACCCCATGATAAGAATTATGCTACGCATGATTTGGAATTAGCAGCCGTGGTGCATTCATTGAAGACATGGAGACATTTTCTCATCTGAAACCATTGTGAGGTGTACACGGATCACAAGAGTTTGAAGTACATTTTCACGCAGAAGGAGTTAAACCTCAGACAGAGGAGATGGTTGGAGCTCATCAAGGATTATGATATGAGATTGCATTATCACCCCAGAAAGGCTAACGTAGTAGCAGACGCGTTGAGCCGCAAGAGTCATATCAGCACCCTCATGACAGGAGAGTTACCTCAGGAGTTAGCCGAGGACCTACGCGAGCTATGTTTGGAGATAGTCCCGAGAGGCTATTTAGCGACATTGGAGATTCAGTCTACCTTGATGGAAAGGATCAGAGAAGCTCAGAAGTCAGACAAGAAGATTAAAGAGATAAAGGAGAAGATGAGCAAAGGAAAAGCCAAGGGATTTCGTGAGGATGAGCACGATACCTTATGGTTCGAAGACCGCATATATGTGCCAAATGATCCGGAGATCAGGAAGTTGATTTTGCAGGAAGCCCATGATTCACCGTACTCGATTCACCCAGGGAATACCAAGATGTATTTGGATTTGAAGAACACTTTCTGGTGGACCGGAATGAAGAAGGATATTGCGGAGTATGTAGCAGTTTGTGATGTATGTCAGAGAGTGAAGGCAGAGCATCAGAAGCCAGCAGGATTGCTGCAACCATTGCCGATACCCGAATGGAAGTGGGATAAAATAGGCATGGATTTTATCATAGGATTACCAAGGACTCGTTCAGGCTATGACTCGATATGGGTTGTAGTCGACCGTTTGACGAAAGTGGCTCATTTCACTCCAGTAAAGACCACTTACACCAGTGCTAAGTTGGCAAAGATATACATGACCAGGATCGTATGTTTGCATGGAGTTCCGAGGACCATTGTATCAGACAAAGGAACCCAATTTACCTCGAAGTTTTGGAAGCAGTTACATGAAACATTGGGAACCAGGCTGGAATTTAGTATAGCATTTCACCCACAGACAGATGGACAGACCGAGAGAGTCAACCAGATTTTGGAGGACATGTTGAGAGCATGTGCACTAGATTATGGATCTAGTTGGGACGACAATTTGCCATATGCGGAGTTTTCATATAACAACAGTTATCAAACCAGTTTGAAGATGGCCCCTTTCGAAGCTTTGTACAGAAGGAGGTGTAGAACACCGTTGCTATGGGACGAAGTTGGAGACCGTCAGTTGTTTGGACCAGATTTGATTAAGGAGTCTGAACAGAAAGTAAGGTTGATTCGCGATAGGCTCAAGGTAGCCCAGTCCAGGCAGAAGAGTTATGCTGATTCTAAACGGAAGGAGACAGTTCACGAAGTCGGAGACAGAGTGTATCTTCGAGTATCACCCCTTCGAGGAGTGAAGCGCTTTGGAGTTAAGGGAAAGTTAGCACCCCGTTTTATCGGACCATACAGAGTGTTGGAACGTATGGGAGAAGTTGCTTACAAGCTGGAATTGCCCAAAGGATTTTCTGAAGTACATGATGTATTTCATGTTTCGCAGTTGAAGAAGTGCCACGCAGAGATGGCTGAGATACCACTGAGAGATACTGTGCCACTGGAAGCGATTCAGTTGGAAAGTGATTTGACTTATGAGGAGAAACCAGTTAAGATTCTCGAGTATGCCAGCCGAGTTACCCGCAGCAAGGTTATCAAGTTTTGCAAAGTTCAGTGGAGTCACCACACAGAGGATGAGGCCACCTGGGAGCGAGAGGAAGATCTACGAAAAAACCACTCCCACCTGTTTTCTAGCCAACCCGAATCTCGAGGGCGAGATTCATCTTAAGGGGGTAGGTTTGTAACATCCCAAATTTTCAATTTGGAATGTTATACATAGAGCATCATTGCATATCATGTTTTATTGCATTTTGACAAATCCTCGATAAATCCTAAGCAACTCAAGGACCCTCGGAGAGAGTTGGGGATTTTCTCGAATTTTCTTTTGATTTTTCAGACGAGGATTTTGATTTTAATTATTTTCTCTCCGGAAAAATATTTCATTCTTAAAATATACGAGAGGAGAAAATATGACTTCTCCAAAACAATTGAAATACTGGAGGAAAAATGTTAAAATCATTATTTGGAATTTATTGGATTTTATTTGCAACTTTTATTGCATTTAAATTTTTTTTGCATGTTTTCAAACTGTTTATTTTTTATTTTAAAAATGTTCACCCTATTTTAGATTTTCTAACTAGACGGGGAAAATTTATTTCATATTTTTCTGATTTTTATTTATTTTTCTACGCATTTTTCTTCGCGGATCTTTAAAAAAAAAGCCCGCTCTGACTGGGCCAAAGGCCCACCCGACGGCCCGCGCCGCCCGTCGTCTCCTCGCGCAGCACGCCGCCCGCCGCCGCCTTTGCCCCTCCTCCAAGCACCCCCCCTCCCCCTCTTATATACCCCCCTCGCCTCTTCCCTCTCACCGCCGCCGCCGCACCAGCCGCCGCCGC
>NC_057805.1:177413313-177421811 GCF_018294505.1 Triticum aestivum | reverse complement strand
GCCGCCGCCGCCGCTCGCCGAGCCCCGCGCCGCTGCCGCCTTGCGCAGCCGCACCCCGCTGCCCCCGAGCCCGAGCCCCGCCGCCTCGCCGGAGCTAGCCGGAGCCCCGCCGGAGCTCTACCCCGACGAGGTAAATCTCGCCCCGTTGACCGGTTTTTTTTCGGTTTTCTTATTTTACGAGCGTTCACCGAACCGTTCGTTTTAACGAACGCGTTCATCGGTTTTTCTCTGTTAACGAACGTCCGTTATTTAACCGTTCGTCCGTTTTTCTTTTTGGCGGATTATCTTGTTATTTTCTCAGATTCGATTTCTGATCGAATCTTCGTTTCTGTTTAACTTCTCGCTCGTTTATCGGAATCAGGTGATTCAAGCGCCTAGAGTTTCGTCTCGAAATTCTCTTTCTGTTTAATCTACTCAAACAAGTTTTTGCTACAGTAAAATTTGACCTAGATCCAGATTAGCAAACGAAGTTTCTTTCTTCCGCCGTTTGACTTTCGTTGTTTCTTTCGAGTTGATTCTTTTTGCAAACCGGAGTTCTTAAGTTGAACTTTCTGGTTGGATCTTTCATTCGAGTTTTACCTGTGCATTAGTTGAGTACTGATTGTATGCTTGTTTGTTTGCGATAGAGTACCCGGAGTGTGCCGCTTGTTACTTCGAATCGCTAGGTTTTGCGGATCATCAGCAAGGCAAGTAACACTTTGATCATACCCCGTTCATACCCAGTTTTATTGCATTAGATCTATTTCCTCAAACACATTGCATGATTAGGATCTAATAAACTGTGGGTATTGGGAAGTAGTTGAGGTAGTACCTATTACCTGTTTTTCTATCAAACCTTTGGGAGTTACTTCTACGTTGCTTTTATTATTGCCATGCTATGCTCGTAGACGTGGATTGGGTTTGAGTGAAATTCATGACAGATGTGAGATTGTTAATTAATGGTTTACTTAAGGTGGCAACTTAAACTCACATCTGGGTGGATTGAGGTACCTGGGTATTCCAGGATTGCCTGTTTTTCTTTTGGACCGCCACCCAGGTTCAAAGGGATCATGAGATTTTTCATGCTAGAAACTTCCGTGTGCAGCCGCAAGCTATTATGGGCTCTAGCATAGTTGACTAAGTTGTGTGAACTCTTACAGTGGTAGACTAGCAGATGTAGGGGAAAGTAGGTGTAACGGTCTACCCATACGTAAGGTGCAAACACTTCTGAAAGACTGTGTCTTGGTCATCCGTTACTCAAACACCATGTAGTGCGAGTAATCCAACGGAGGAGATCAAGTCCTGTGGGAAAAGTGCACAAACCTCTGCAGAGTGTACAAACTGATCATGATTAGCCATGTCCCCGGTTATGGACAACTTGAGTATCTAGTACTTGGATTATCATGTGAATCTCAACACTATGTTACTTCTAATTAATTTTGTTGGGTTATTAATGACTTTTTAATTGGGATTGAGATGCTGTCAACCATCTCAATGTTTCACAACCACCATGATAGTTAAATAAAATTTATTCCTTTGAGGTAGGATAAAATTGGCTTTTCGCAAAACTGTAACCATAGAGCTTTCCACTAGCCACATATGCATGTAGTATAGCATTATTATTGTTCATTGCTCTCTATGTGCTACATTGCCAGCATATTCCATGTGCTGAGCCGTTTTCGGGCTGCAACGTTTCATGTTGCAGAACTTTTCAGACGACGAGTAAGGTGCCTTAGGTCGTGGTCTTATACTCAGTGATGCCGCTGGAGTTGATGGACTCACTTATCTTCCAAGTCTTCCGTTGTTATCGTTATTAGATGGCCTTAAGCCATGTTTATTATACTTAGTCTCTATGGAGATATCCGATGTAATAAGTGTATGATTGCTACTCTGTTATAAATCCTCCATTTGTACTGTGTGTGTCAGCATTACTGATCCAGGGATGACACTGGTGCACAGCAGTACAGGCCATTTGAGGTCTGGTCGCTACACAGGCTGCCGTTGCCACAGAATAACAGGGGTTGTGGGTGAGTAGAGGGATGGCCTGGCCAGAGGTTGGAGTAGGGTGGGGCAGTTAGGCCTGCGTGGCAGTAGAGCTGTCCACGGGAGGCAGGAGAAGGCGACACAACCAATGCTGGTTTGGGCGGCTGGGGCAAGAAGACCAGAGGTTGAAGAAGCACTACGGCCGTTGGATGGACATCATACGGTCAGTAGAGCTAGAATCGTTCATATTGACTAAGTTGACAAAGCCCTCCTTGCGCGTCAACTTAGTTGGCCCACAAGTTAGCCTTCCACTATGGTGGGTCCTAGCTAGCAAGGGTAGTATTCATTTTTGTGTGCGTAATAACGAGGGACTTCCTTGCGTGCGAAGATATAGCTGGTGGGTCCGAGCTGTCAACGGGAAAACGTTTTTTTTTTCACGAAATACAGAGGCCCTTCTGGTGGGTCCCAGCTGTCAGGTGGAGGAATCATTATTTTGCACATAATAAGGAGGCATTTCCTTGCGTCTGGCCGTGGACCCAGCTGTCAGCCTCTCCACGTACAGTCCACTTCCGATGGATGTCATTCATTGACCACATTGACCACGGCGCACCGAAAGCACCAGGGCGGTGGACGACGGCGAGGCCTAGGAAGGGGAAGACATGGAGCCAGGGAAGACTCGGCAGTTGTTTCCCATGTGGAGGGGAGTACGAGGGTTTAATGGTTCATCTGTCGTCGCCGGAGAATAACAGTAGGTGTGGGTGAGTAGAGGGATGGCTAGGCCAGCGATAGGAGTACGGTGGGTCGTTGAGGCTTGCGCGGCAGCATAGCCGGCCGCGGGGGGAGGGAGCAGGCAGTCCCGCCGGCGCTTGTTTGAGTGGCTATAGCAGGAAGAGTAGAGATTGAAGAAGCATGACGGTTGTTGGATGGATATCCAACAGTCACTGCTCTCGTGTGTTGACTAAGTTGACATGGTGTTGCGTGTGCATCAACCTTTTTTTAGGAAAGCGTACACGTCGACCTATAGTAGGCGCACAAGTCAAGCTCAAATGTGTGGAAAACAACATACAGCCCATCTGCCATTATTTCTAATAATTTACAGCCCATTTGCTAATTCTTAAGGATTTCTTTGGAGCCCATATTCTTTTTGTTAGCATCACAGCACATATTGTGGCCATGGTTAAAAATTATACGAAATTTAGCATATTTTCGTGCGGTCCCAACTGTTTTTAATCCCGAAATTTCAAGTCACATTCAAACTAATTTGAAAAATAAATTTATATAAATATAAAATCCAATTAATTGTCCACGCATAAAAATCAATGGAATTTAAAATCTTGAAATGAAAAAAAATGAAACTAATTCCCGGTTTGATGTGTTTTAAAAATGTACAACCCATTTCTCATTACTTAGCACATTTTCTGGGCAAGCCGAATGAAACTCTCCTCGTCTTGAAAGATTTGCAGCCCAGCAGGGCTGACAAAGCAAGTAGGCCTCGGTTGGGTATTTCTTTAAAAAAAGTAGAACTGGGCTAGCCATTTTCAGCAAGAAAAAACACAACTAGGCTCATGATGTGGTAAACATAAATAAAACCCTGGCTAGACGGGCCACATCCCCCGCACAGCCCCGTTGTTACCATGATCTGTCTCTAAAACTAGTATAAATAACAACTACTTGTTCCTAAAAAAAGTAAATAACAAATACGCGACCAGCTGGGTCCCTGGTGTCAGCTGCTCGTTGTGTAATTCTCTCGTTTATTGACTACGTTGACAATGGCGTGGGCCCCAGATGTCCAACCATCAGGAGGAATCATTTTTTGGGCTTGTAATAATGAGGCACTTGCTTGCGTACTACCATGACCCTGGTGGGTCCCTACTGTCATCCTCTCCATGTACAGTCATTTCCTTGTTCCTCTCGGTTGTTGATGATGTTGACAACACAAGACGGCGGCGCACCGTGCACGGCGAGCAAAGCATGGCGGAGGATGATGGTGAGGCCTCGGGCGAAACGAACAGGAGCCATGGAACATGCGCTGGTCCAGTCGCAGGCAGAGGGGGGTACGGGGTTGACTAGTTCGGGTGCGGGTGCATGTTAGGGCTGACGTCGCTGAAGAATAACAGGATGTGTGGGGCAATAGAGGGAGGGACTGGACAACGTTGCAGGGTACGGTAGGGCGGAGGAGGCGCAGCGAGCCATGGGAGGCGGGAGCAGGTGGAACCGATGGGGTGGTTTGGTTTGGGCGGCTGGGGGAAGAAGACAAGAGATAGAAGATACAGGACATATGTTGGATGTCAATCCAACGGCTGGTAGGCAGAATCGTTTGTTGACTAGCTAGTAAGTCGACACCACCTTGGATAGGCCTTTTCCTCATGGGTCCCAAATGTCAGAATCCAAATCTATCATGGTCATCCAGCCTTTCTTATGAAAATTTACAGCCCATTTGGTGTGCTAGTTCAAAATAAGTTTGTGGTTGATGGTGGGGGCTAATCACTTGGGTTCTGTAATGCACAGTGAGTTCAAGCAGCCGGTGAGAGTGATGTTATTTCCCTTGATTGGGTTTTGTTACAATATTTCAGTCTTAATTAAACAAATGACAAGCCATTTCCCTTGTTTCAAAGAAAATATGATAGTCACAGCCGAGTTGAAAAGGGCAACAACATGTAACTCCAGCTTACAAACAGTACAAAAGCACGAGGGTTAATTGTTCATCAGGTTTAGACAAAACCCAGATTGAAAAGGGCAACAACATATGACTCCAGCACTGTTTTCGTCAGTCACAGTAAAATGGATCGGTCAGGTCCATAGAATGAACATCGTGGGTCGTATAATTTACTGGATTATGACCACAAGATGTTGTAAATAGAAGGCCGACACGTTCAGAAGCTCTTTTGTCCACCTGAAACTCCTTTTTTTCTCTTCGACATACCCATCCATCAAAACCACGCTGCTGATAAACTTAAGCCTGATGGACAATAGTAACCTCGCATTCAGCAGGAAGAATGTGACAAATATAGTGTTTGCATGGTTGGCTACATATCGTTCCAGTGTTATTGTCTTCAATCGTATGTCATGAGAAGTGAGAAAACCCCGGTGCTTACGAATCCACTGATATATTATAACTCTCTTACCCCGTCCTGTTGCCCAAATAGACATGAATATTGAAAACAGTTAATGTCTAAAAAAGAGTGTCGAAAGAGCAACAGCTGAATGGTTAATTCTAGTACACTATATGCGGGCTTCCAATCTGTGAAATTATCACCTTTATATACAACTTCTCTAGACATGGAAAGCATTGCAGCAAGCCAATAATCTTCTTCAGATTAAAATTATTCATTTGGATATATAAGATCTTGACAGAATCAAGCACCATTGATATATAACATAGTACATAATATTAGTACAAAATGTGTACTCCAAGATGATATATAACTTATGCGCGGAAATTTAAAATGTAGCTTATGGTTACAAGTGTAGATGATAATATACAGTACCTGAAGAACTGTGGAGCCAAACACCATCTTGAAATGAGCACAGAGATCATGTATTACACCCAGGGTCTCCAGTTTAGGCGCAGAGATGACGGTTATTTGCGACGGTGAATAACTAGAATCAAGGATCAACCTTTGAAGCGAAGGGGCATCTTGGATGATGAGCTGCCTTCCGTCAAAAGAAATTCCAGGGCAGGGCAACTGGAGTGGATGATGTTGTGCAATGAGGCCTCTGATATACGAACCCGCACAAGTGAATGTTTTTTAAGAAATGGGAGTCAAAGGTTTAGTACCAGATTGTCTGGTAGGTAGCACAGCGCAAAGGTGGTGGTGTGGAGACAGGAGTAAAACCGCGAGATGGACATCAGTGCTTGGGGAACAAGTACATGGCGTTCGTTATCTGGTAGGTGATTTCCTAGGGAATAGTATAACTCAAGCAGTTGTACTTCTATGAATTCATGGGATTTTAGCCAGGCATCCACCGTGCAGGGCATGGTATGCTTGCTCAGATAACATGAAGGGATGTGGAGGCTTTAAACGGAGCCCTCGTGGGAGGAGATGATACCTCTGGGGAGTTCAAAATCATTAAAGAGAGATAGCTGATGATAGTCGAGATTAAGGGGAACGACGCGCAATAGAGGGCTCCACCGAATTGAGAGGACTTTGGTGCGGCAGCAATCCTTGGTGGGGAGAAGCGAGATGATCTCCCCAAGGATGGCGTCCGAGAGATCACTGATGCGGTCCACTTGAGATTCTACAGGTTCCTGGGATCCGGTGGGGGCGGGCTCACCGCTTCTCCCAGTGCTGCTGGGTGCGGGATCTACAAAAGGCATCGCCGCTGGCGGGAGCCTCATCTTCTTGGCGCTGGGGTCAGACGACACCATTTTTCTCGAGGGCGTCGTGCCGAGCTCACGGATTTGAGCAGAGTAATGAATGATGAGCCTAGTTGTAGTGCGAGGGAAGAAGATGGGGAGCTAGGGTTTTACTGTAGTAGTGAGGAAGAAGCGGAGCTGGGGTTTTCTGTAGGAGTGAGGTGAGGAATTTGGGGGTACGAGGGGAGCGAGCTAACGTGAGGTGGGTGGAAGTGAGGAGGAAGAAGAGCACCCAGGTTTTTTGGGGGCCGGTGTGCTGGGTAGCGCCTCTCATTAAGTAAATATATGGGCTTTTGTATTGATTTTATGATTTACTAGGGTGGATGGGCTGTTTTGTCTAGGGCCTAGAGAAACAATTACTACTTGTATAGTGGAGACACTCAACAGCTACCCAGAAAAAACAATTAGTACTAGTACAGTGGATACACTACCGCTTTTGGCTCCTCCGAGGTCATCGAAACGTCTCCCTCTACTGAACGTCATTTTACTTTTGTTCACCGACATGCGGACCATGCAGCGCGCGGGCCCAAATGCCATCCACCAAATTAGAAGGCAGTATGCAGGTGGAGAGTCACCCCGGGCATAGCGCGGCAGTAATGAGACATCGTATCACAAAACCCCACCTCCCCGCAGTCTAAGTTTGATGGACGAAGCAACCATCATTTCACTCTTCCCTGAATCTCCTTCTCCCTCACCGTCTTCAAGAAAGCCAACACTCGCATCCGACACTGTTCTTCTCTCCCAACGAAGGGAAGGTAAGAATATCCATGATGTTGGTATATTTTCGTTTAAAAATTAACTTTTGCAAAGCAGTAACCAATCCTCACTCAATTGTTTGTTTCATTTTCATTGCGATTGTGTTTTCCTTTTAGTGGTCTCCTAGTATTCATCAGTTTCATGATGGACCAAGGAGAACCTGGCAAAGATCTGCCAATGTTGGAGCAGACGCGATAGGATGATCCCCACGAAACAGAGAGCTCCAAGAAGATTGTCGGTGTACAAAAGAAGGGGCACACCTTTGTACCCCTTTACCTATGCACGGGCAGTCGGAGCCGCGCCCGCGGTCACACCAAGCAGAACAGGGGAGGTAAACCAAGGCAAAACCGAAGCCTAAGACAGCCAGAGCAACGCCAAGACCAAAACACAGAAGCAGAGGGGTGGAGCAGTTTCCCCCAGCAAGACCCTTGCCGGGGACTGCCTCAGCAGCCCCGGCAAGACTCTTGCCGGGGCAGCATGCCCAAACACCAACAGGGCGAGCCAACCTTGAGCCCGCGTCCCCAACACCATCAGCCACGTGGGGCCAGGGCTCGGGAGGCACCTCCATGGTGGCATGCAGATCTTTGTGAAGACATATTCAAGAACAGATGAAGATCAGAAGACAATGACCCTCGACAAGATCCTTGTCGAGGAGAGCCACGAGACCCCCTGGCAAGATTCTTGCCAGGGACGACAGCGCGCCACGGCAAGACCCTTGCCGCCCCCCCGGCAAGGCTCTCGCTGAAGACGCCAGCAGGACCACTGCTAGGCCCGCACCAGCCAAGTCTCCACCGCTGTTCACATGCAGTTGCCAGCCCAAACCAGCTGGGCAGGCACCTGCGTGGCAACATGCAGCTTCCAGGCCAACTCAGCAGGCGCCTGCGTGGTGGCATGCAGATCTTCGTGAAGGCCCTACCACCATGCCACCTCAGCTGTCTGCCTGCCTACATGGCACCGCACGCATCGCTGGCCAGGGCGCATGTCGAAGCAAGGAGGAGCGGCAATAAGCTCGCAATACTGTACGCCTTTCCACCTCTTGTATATGCCACTGTGGCAGCCCCTTTCGCCTATAAAAGGAGGCCCATGGCATACTGGGAAAGGATTCGGCTCTTTTGAACCATGCACTCACCATAGCTAGTTCGAGAGCTCAAGAACTCTCTGAAATACACCCACCAAAGCAGGACTAGGGTTTTACGCATCCTCGCGGGCCAAACCTGGGTAAACGATCCTTGTGCTGACTACTGATCCTGCTGTTCTCGCAATCCTGCGCACCGGCAACCGTAGTAGGGATTCTTGTGATCCCATAGGTGTCGTTCCGCACCGTCAAAGATGGAGGCAGACACCGAGCCGGCCCAGATACGCTCACGGCCACTACTGAGATGGTCAACGCCCCGTTTGAGGCTACAGCCCCCGTGTCCCTGCA
>NC_057805.1:177398100-177413043 GCF_018294505.1 Triticum aestivum | reverse complement strand
TCTTTGCTGATCTCGATTGTGATTTTTCATCTAAGTATGTGCTGATAAATAATGCAAAATTTTATTAGCTTCGATGCCATGCTACCTTCCCTGTCATGCATACTTTTGACTCTGCATGGTGGTTTAAATAACTTGTGTTTCTTATATTGGATAGTAATTCAGAATTTTTTCTGTTTCAATTAGAGCCCTGATGCAGACAAGGATTGTGTGGTTGTACATGTCACTCGCTATGAGGCGGATAACCTGAATATACGCACTTGGAAAACAGAGTTCTTAGGCTGTTGGATCCTGGAAGCCATTTGCACAAATACCAACGTCGAGATGTATTCCAGCCTCACCGTTCTCAGGCGTGTTGTCCAGGGTGTACTAAAGCACAAGAAGTTCAAAGCTACTCCTTTGTTTGTGAGGCATATTGTCCTTGTCAAGGTTACGCGGGAAGATGACGTGGCATGCCTCCACAAACAAGTTTATGAGTGGCAAGGCCACAAGGTTATCTTCAGGAAGGTTCATAGGATTGAGCTGCTGATGGACGTCCTCGATGATGTTCATGGCAAGGTCCGTCTTGTGTCCATCCCAAACAAGACTGAGGCATGAAATAGTTGCCCCAGCTAGTGTTTAATAGTAGTTTGGATTGTGTCTAATTATCCGAACCTTGCCTATTATCGAGCCCTCTGGGGCTAGTACTCTGTTTGAATCCATCTATGGGAACTGCTGCTACTTTTGTGTGCCCGTGAACGATGTGAGAACCATCCTAATTGTTGCCAAAACAGATGCGTCCTCACTAGTTTTTTCATGTAATACAGCATGGTAAGACATAAGTTGTCACAGTTTATCATACGAGCAGTGTGTGTGAGATGAAATAGAGTACTCGTTCGAGAACTATGCGTCGACGTATACATAGGGTACGTAAGGCTGGTTAAGTACTTGTAAACATTGTTGGTGCTACCCCACTTGTAAGCAGTTGTGCAAAACACGACACATTGGCTCAGCTCGCTTCAACACTAGAAAAGTCGGCTATCGACCAGTGAACAATAACTAATCTATTGTTTCACATATAAGCAACTACATATCTTGTTACAGTGTTTCATGCAGTTAACTGAGGACACAATGTAAATTGCAAACATTCACACGCTAGTACAGCATTCATGTGGAACATTCACATTAAACTCGGCTTCATAAAATACTTTAAAAGCATAAGTTAAGCAATTTTATACATCTCAATGATTCATAGAACGTAACAAACATATACTAGTTCACAGCAAAAGACAAAGTTGCGAGAAGGTTTACAAATCAAGTAAGGCTTCTCTGAGCAAAGGGCCTCCCTGGGGAGGCTTTAGTTTCCTGGAGTTCACTCTGGTTTTTCTTGTTGCCACCATCCGTTCTCTCATTCCATAATAACCATCTATAATTGTGGTCTCAGTTGGAATGCTGAATTGAACCATGTAGTGTACTGACCATCTGAACTTCTTGTGGAGTTCCACTAAATTTAAGCACTGCTATTTGCAGAAATAAGCAGACCACAATGCCTCTTGTCCGCGCACCTGTCCAAAAAACCTCCATGCAGCCGTGCGAGCTAGTCCTTGGTCCATGGATGAACTGGGAGAAAGTGCATTCCCGACTAGGATGCAGTTGATTTCGCTCGTCCCTGCACTGCAATCAGGAAGTAAAACGTACGAAACAGCTTCTTTTAGATTGCGTTGGTCATTCTACCTAGTTACTACCAATGTAGGAATACCTGGAAGACGGGTGGTTAGACGACGACAGCTAGGAATAGCAATCTAATTTTGTGCAGTTGTACTAAAACAGAGGTGTGTACTTTTGATTGCGCAGATAGAAACGATATGGAGACAGACATCCCTATTTGCGCAAATATGAAATACGGTTATTTCAATAGTGACAGTTATTTGAAGTGGCGTATGATTAACAGCCACATCTATTCTTTTATAATTGGCACTACATTGATAGTATGAAAGTGCCCTTAAGTAAGTAGCATCACATCACATCAACACTGCCACTAGATTAACATGCAGAACAATAGCATTAGTATTACTATCATGAGAGTAGCACATGGTCAGTAAATGTGCAACCAAATTTGTGCAGTTCCACTGGGATGAAGCAATGTAGCGGTGTGAGATTTAAGTGTAACTACAAAAAACACAATTCATGGGGAATAAAGCAAGACGGAAGCACTTGATAAAATGGTGGTGGCATTGCTTCAATTTATCGACGGCACTCCATTATATACTGTTAAGTTATCCATCATACATCTGAAACTGTGTCATGCTATCCTGTCTAGTTAGCCATCATATATGTCAAATTGTGTCATGTTGTCCTGTTTCGTTATACAACATATATGTGTATTACCACATCTGTCTATCATACAATGTCTACACATTCAATTTCTTTTCTTTTTTATCAGCCATTTGAATCGGAGGGATTGATGGCGGTATCTAAGGGAGTAAAACCCTGTTCTTCAAAAAAGACGGTGCTACCCATCGATGCAGATAGAACCATGGTTGTACTGGCCCACGAACTAGCCCCACCACACATAATCGAGACTCTTCCAGATTGTACACCTACACCGTTGGACAGAGAACCAGATACACCCCATCTAACCCTAACCCGAGCAGATAGTAACCCGCTTCTAATTTATACAGTACCATGTCCACCACAGGTTACCCCCACATGAGCAGTTTGTAAGGCAAATGTAGTGCCCAAAGCACGAAGACCACCACAACGAACCCAAACTCCACATTTAAAGCAGAAGAGCAACTATTCTCAGGTCAGATTCCGTAGCTATGGTCCATACTCCTTTGCTCTTGCATCACTTTATTTACTCATACCAACTAATTTCGAATTTGAAGGATCCAATTGAAACTCCAATGGCGCAACAAGTATGTTTTAAACCTATTTCTTTAACTGGATTGTTGTTCCAACTTCTTGCTCTATGTTGATTTCAGTTTCAGTTGTATAAAAATTTATGTTCTAATGTCATGCACATTACAAGTGTTGTGAGTGATGCGCAGTTTCCCACACTTATATTTTGTCTATGCTGCTGTGTCTTAAAAAGATATGATTTGAACTGTGTCTCTATCTTGATTTGGCAACATAAACTAGATTGATATGACCCCACAAAGTCACTCATCAAAGATGAAGCCGCAATGAATGTTATGCGGCTTGAAGCTCGTCTTGACAATGTCTTGGGGCACATTGCTCAACTGAAGGTGGCGTTGTCCAAGATAGACCAAGAGCTGTGGCCGGAGGACAGACTTTGGAATGACCTCGAGTCGTTGATGGTTTGGCTCAATGAAATTCCTGGTCGAGTGTAGGTGCGAAAGAAATCTGTTGCTCGCTATGGAGCCGACATGGCTCTTTCACTCGTCAGAGTCCATTGCAAGGATGCCAAGGAAGAAAAACTGAAGGCTCTCCAAGTGGCGAACACGAAGAAACTCCAATTCCAATCGCATAGCTGACGGCATCAATTTGGACACCTTCGAGAGCTAGAGAGTCCTCCTCCTGCCGAGTGAAGAGGAAACTTTAATGATCTGAACTTATTTGCCACGGAATGCCGAGTGATCATGTAACCATTAAACTCTTTCGGGCCTGGCACCCAAGTACTTTTGTTTGCGGTTCTGAAACCTGCCGGATTTATCTGAACTTGGTGGTTTTATCCGTATGTTGGTTTCTCGCTTTCAGAATGTTTTATGGATTGGATTTTTTGACTTAGGCGAAGCTGGTTCGCGGCTAAGCCTCCGAGTGGGAGGATTGCTCTCCACTCGGAGTATTTTTTAACTTAGGTGAGTACGGGGTCACGGCTAAGCCCCCGAGTGGGAGGATTGCTCTCCACTCGGAGTGATTTTGAAACTTAGGCGAAGCTGATTTGCGGCTAAGTCCCCGAGTGGGAGGATCGCTCTCCACTCGGAGTAATTTTTAACTTAGGCGAAACCGGTTCATGGCTAAGCCCCCGAGCGGGAGGATTGCTCTCCACTCGGAGTAGTTTTTAACTTAGGCGAGTATGGGGTCGCGGCTAAGCCCCCGAGTGGGAGGATTGCTCTCCAATCGGAGTAGTTATTAACTTAGGCGAAACTGGTTCGCGGCTAAGCCACCGAGCACCACTGGGGGATTTGAACACATGTTTATGTGAGAACAATCATTAAGAGACTACGGGAATCATGTGTTGATAAACGACTTAACAGGTATTCCTATTACATCTTCACAATCCAACTGTCTAGTATAAAAACGACGAAGAAGATCTGCGTTCCAGGAGCATGGCTCGTCTTTCTTCTCAGCTAGGTTGTAAAGGTGATATGCTCCATTGTGAAGCACTTTGGTGATGACGAACGGGCCTTCCCATGCGGGGGAGAGCTTATGAGGCCGTTGCTGATCCACTCGAAGCACAAGGTCTCCATCTTGAAATGCTCGACCTTTGACGTTTCTAGCGTGGAATCGACGAAGGTCTTGCTGATAGATAGTCGGCCGGATCAAAGCCATCTCTCGCTCTTCCTCTAGAAGATCTACCGCATCCTGACGTGCTTTTTCTGCCTCAGCTTCTGAGAAAAGTTCCACTCAGGGTGCATTGTGAAGCAAGTAACTAGGAAGCACAGCTTCAGCCCCATACACCATGAAGAAAGAGGTTCGGTTAGTGGATCTGTTGGGAGTTGTCCTCAATCCCCACAAAACAGACGGCAACTCAGTTACCCAAGCCCCAGTTGCGTGCTTCAGGTCACGCATTAGTCGAGGTTTCAGCCCTTGGATGATCAGACCATTTGCTCTTTCAGCTTGACTATTCGACTGCGGGTGCGCAACGAATGCGTACTCCACCCGAGAGCATTGGGAAGCGCAGAATGCTCTGAATTCTTTCGAATCAAAGTTTCAGCCGTTGTCTGTGATGACGCTGTGCAGAACTTCATATCGGAATATCAACTCTCTTATGAAACGGATGGTTGTGCTTGAGTCTAAGTTCTTGATAGGCTTGGCTTCAATCCACTTGGTGAACTTGTCCACTGCCACAAAGTAGATGAGTGAAACCACTTCTGTCGGTCCTTAGTGGCCCAATCATGTCCAACCCCCACACAACAAATGGCCAGACGAGTGGAATAGTCATCAAGGCAGATGCGGGTTTGTGGGACATGTTGGAGTAAAACTGGTAACCTTCACACTTCTCAACGATCTCTTTTGCAACTTCATTGGCCCGTGGCCAGTAGAATCCTACTCGGTATGCTTTGGCTACGATGGTCCGAGAGGACGCATGGTGACCACAGGTCCCCGAGTGGATCTCATTCAATATCAGTCGACCCTCTTTTGGAGAGATACATCATTGAGCCACGCCAGTAAATCTTTCTATGTAAAGTTGTCCGCCTATTACTGTGAAGGCCTTGGACCTGCGGACGATCTGACGTGCTTCAACTTCATCTTATGGAAGCTCCTGCCTGAGCAGATATGCAATATATGGCACTATCCAGTCAGGGGTGATTACCAGAATCTCCATAACTAGATCAATAACTACTGGCACCTCGACTTCATTCAGATTGGTAGGACTTATTGGCTGGGGAGGCTCTTGAGTAAAGGCATGTTCTTGCACTGACGGGGAACGGAGATGCTCAAGGAACACATTGCTGGGGATAGGCCTCCGAGTGGAACCTATTTTCGCCAAGTCGTCAGTTGCTTGATTCTTGATTCGGGGAATGTGGTGGAGCTCCAACCCTTCAAACTTCTTTTCTAACTTCCTCACTGCATTACAGTATCCGGTCATGGTAGGGTTCCTGACATCCCACTCCTTCATTGCCTGATTAACCACCAAATCTGAGTTATTGTAGACCATCAGGCGGCGGACGCCGAGTGAGATGGCCATATGCAACCCGTAGAAAAGTCCTTCGTACTCAGCTTCATTATTGGAGGAATAAAAGTGAATCTAGAGGACATAACTGAGTTTATTGCCCCTCGGGGACACCAGGAACACTCCGGCACCAGAACAATTTAACATCTTAGATCCATCAAAGAACATGGTCCAGTGTTCTGAGTGAACTTGAGTCGGCTGTTGTTCAATCCACTCGGCCGAGAAATCTGCGATTGCTTGAGACTTGATTGCCTTCTTTGCTTCAAACTTGATATCTAGAGGAAGAAGTTCAATTGCCCACTTAGCCACTCGGCTGGTTGTGTCTCGATTATTCAAGATTTCAGACAATGGAGCACCGCTAACGACTGAAATTGAGTGGTCATGGAAATAATGTGCAACTTTCTTCGCAGTCAAATAAATTCCATAGACAAGCTTGCAGTAATGCGGATACCTTCGCTTGGATGGAGTCAAGACTTCAGAGATGTAATACACTGGGTGTTGAACTTCATAGGCATTGCCTTCTTCTTATCGCTCCACTGTGAGCACTGTGCTGACAACTTGACCGGTAGCTGCAATATACAACAGTAGAGGTTCTTTGCTGATCAGAGCAGTGAGCACCAGCTGGGTGGAAAGCAGGGCTTTGAGCTCCACAAACGTTGCTTCAGCTTCAAGAGTCCACTTAAATGTATCCGACTTTTTTGTTAGTCGGTAAAGAGGCAATGCCTTTTCACCGAGACGAGAAATGAATCGACTTAATCCAGCAAGGCAACCTATCAGCTTCTGAACGTCATGCACATGCACAGGGCGTTTCATTCGAAGAATTGCACCAATCTTTTCAGGATTTGCGTATATCCCTCGTTTGGAAATGAGAAAACCAAGTAACTTTCCTCCGGGAACTCCGAATGTGCACTTGGACAAATTGAGCTTGATGTCATATCTTCTCAGGCTGGCAAAGGTTTCAGCAATTTCAGTCAGCAGGTCGGAACTCTTGCGTGACTTAACCACGATATCATCCATATATTCCTCCACATTCCGACTGATCTGAGTAAGCAGGCATTTCTGGATCATGCGCATGAATGTGGCGCTAGCATTCTTGAGACCGAAAGGCCTGGTGACAAAGCAAAAACACCCGAACGGGGTGATGAAGGCTGTTTTTATTTCATCGGGCCCATACAGTCGGATCAGATGGTACCCGGAATAGGCATCCAGAAAAGACAAATGCTCACACCCCACAATCAAGTTGACAATCTGATCGATGCGGGGGAGAGGGAAATGACCTTTTGGGCAGGCCCAATTGATATGCTTGAAATCGATACACATACGAAGCGAATTATCCTTCTTGGGGACCATGACGACATTGGCGAGCCACTCGGAGTGGTATATCTCGCGGATGAACTCAGCTACAAAGAGCGGAGCCACTTCCTCGCCAATCACCATCCTCTTTTTCACGGCGGACCGACGGAGATGCACTTTGACTGGTTTGGCTTCGGAGTCGACACGCAAACGGTGCTCAGCCAGTCCCCTGGGTACACCTGGCATGTCAGAGGGTTTCCATGCGAAGATGTCCCAGTTCTCATGGAGGAACTGGATGAGCGCGGCTTCCTATTTGCTGTCGAGTGTCGTTGAGATATGGGTCAGAGCGGCCGTGGGATCTTCCGGGTGGATGTGAACAGGCTTCGTCTCACCGGCCGACTGAAATGCCGATTCAGAAGCGAGCTTCTTGGCTTGGAGCAGGTCACTCGAATCAGCGTCCTTCTTGTATTCCTCTAGTTCCACCACTGCCATTTTCTCGTCAGCGATCTTGGACCCCTTCTGAAGGCATTCCTCTCCTTTCTGCCTCTTCCCAGTGATCGTAATCACACCCTTGGGTCCGGGCATCTTCAGCTTAAGATAGATGTAACATGGACGGGACAAGAAACGAGCATATGCCGGTCTGCCCAGAATAGCATGATAGGCACTATGGAAATCCACTACCTCAAACATCAACTTCTCCTTGTGAAAATTCTTGGAATCACCAAAAACCACATCTAGAGCAATCTGCCAGAGTGACTTTGCCTTCTTCCTTGGGATGACTCCATGGAACTGCATGTTGCTTTCACTGAGTTGGGACATTAGAATGCCCATTCCTTGGAGAGTCTCAGCATACAGGATGTTCAAACCACTGCCACCATCCATGAGAACCTTAGTCAGTCGGGTGCCCCCCAACGACTGGGTCGACCACCAACGGTTGCCGCCCAAGGGTAGCAACGTGAGCTGGGTGATCAGATTGGTCGAATGTAATGGGAGTCTTTGACCACTTCAGGTACGTCGTATTTGCCGGAGCAACCATGTTCAGTTCTCTGTTTATGACTTTTAGTCGACTTTTGCTCTCAACATCAGCAAAAATCACCAAGGTAGCATTGACCTTCGAGTAACCATCATCCTTTTCCTCATCTTCGTCCTTATCAGAGTCTTTCTCACTGGGCTGACCCTCTCGGAACTGCTGAATCAAGAGTCTGCACTGTCATGTGGTATGCTTGGCCAGAGTCAAGTTACCCTCTTCATCCTTCTTCGTATGAATGTGATATGGCAAATCCAGGACGTCCTGGCCGGACTGGTTTTTAACTCTTTCGGTACCCACGAGCCCTTGGGTTTTCCCTTAAACTTTCCTTGGGTATTCACCACTGCTACTTTAGCCTGTCCAGTGGCTTCAGCCTTGCGTTTCTATTTCCAATTGGGGTATCCACCCCCGGTGTCCTGGTCGACTGTCTTCCCCTTGCCATTGCGGATTCGGTCTTCTTCGCCATTCGCATACCGAATGGCTATCTCCATCATCCAATTCAGAGTCATGGCCCCGGAGCTACCGAATTCAGCACGAGCTCTCTGTACCGTACGCCTTCCTTGAAAGCGCAGATGGCTTGGTGCTCTGAAACATTCTCCACCAGATGATGAAGTGTAGTCCATTGCTCGATGTAATCCCTCAAAGTTTCATTCGGTTTCTGGACACAATGCTGCAACTCAAATAGCCAAGCGGGGCGCTTGCAAGTGCCTTCGAATGTCTTGATAAACACTCGGGCCAAATCTTCCCAACAGAATATGCTTCCAAGAGCCAACTGATTCAACCAAGCCCTGGCCGAACCCTCAAGCATCAAGGGGAGGTGCTTCATGGCTACGTCATCGTTGCCTCCACCAATCTGCACTGCCATTCAGTAATCTTCCAACCATGTTTCTGGCTTCGACTCGCCAGTGAACTTGCTCACTTCCGCAGCCAATCTGAAGTTGGGCGGGATCTTAGCTGCTCGGATGGCCCTGCTGAAACATTCGGGCCCAGAGACGAATGCCCTGCTTCCACTCAGACGATCTCTGTCCATCCCTTCTTTGTTAGCTCTGCCTCTGTCAACCAGGCCATGCACGAGGACTGACCTTGCACCAAACCCAGGCTCTCTTGGGTCGACTGGAAATCTCCGCTCATCATCGTACGGGCGCCTATCATCATACCGTCGGGTCATATGTCTCCATCGTATCTACTTTTCCAAACTCTTTTGCCCTTGTTTTGGACTCTAACTTGTATGAATTGAATGGAACTAACCCGGACTGATGCTATTTTCAGCAGAATTGCTATGGTGTTATTTTTTTGCATAAACAAAAGTTCTCGGAATGACCTGAAAATCAACGGAGACAACTTTTGGAATTAATAAAAAATATTGACAAAAGAATCAGCAACAGGGGGCCCACACCCTAGCCACAAGGTTGGGGGGCGCGGCCTCCGACATTGTGGGCCCCTGGACCTCCACCGACCTCAACTCCAACTCCGTATATTCACGTTCGGGGAGAAAAAAATCAGAGAGAAGGATTCATCGCGTTTTACGATAAGGAGCCGCCACCAAGCCCTGTTCTTCCTCGGGAGGGCAGATCTGGAGTCCGTTCGGAGATCCGGAGAGGGGAATCCAATGCCATCGTCATCATCAACCATCCTTCATCACCAATTTCATGATGCTCACCACTGTGCGTGAGTAATTCCATCATAGGCTTGCTGGACCGTGATGGGTTGGATGAGGTTTACCATGTAATTGAGTTAGTTTTGTTAGGGTTTCATCCCTAGTATCCACTATGTTCTAAGATTGATGTTGCTATGACTTTGCTATGCTTAATGCTTGTCACTAGAGCCCGAGTGCCATGATTTCAGATTTGAACCTATTATGTTTTCATGAATATATTTGTGTTCTTGATCCTATCTTGCAAGTTATAGTCACCTACTACGTGTTATGATCCGGCAACCAAGGAGTGACAATAGTCGGGACCACTCCCTGTGATGACTATCATTTGAGGAGTTCATGTATTCACTAAGTGCTAATGCTTTGGTCCGGTACTCTATTAAAAGGAGGCCTTAATATCCCTTAGTTTTCAGTAGGACCCCGCTGCCACGGGAGGGTAGGACAAAAGATGTCATGCAAGTTCTTTTCCATAAGCACGTATGACTATATTCGGAATACATGCCTACATTACATTGATGAACTAGAGCTAGTTCTGTGTCACCCTATGTTATAACTGTTGCATGATGAATGCCATCCGACATAATTATCCATCATTGATCCATTGCCTACGAGCTTTTCCCATATTGATCTTTGCTTTGTTACTTCTCCGCTGTTACTGTTACAATTGCTACGAAACTATTACTGTTAATTTTGCCACCGTTACCGTTACTTCCATACTACTTTGCTACTAAATACTTTACTACAGATATTAAGTCTTTCAGGTGTGGTTGAATTGAAAACTCAGCTGCTAATACTTGAGAATATTCTTTGGCTCCCCTTGTGTCGAATCAGTAAATTTGGGTTGAATACTCTACCCTCAAAAAATATCGCGATCCCCTATACTTGTGAGTTATCAAGACCTTTTTCTAGCGCCGTTGCCGGGGAGCATAGCTCTATTCTCCGAGTCACTTGGGATTTATATCTGTTGATCACTATGAGGAATTTGAAAGATCAAAGAACCAAGATTTTTCCCCCAACTACGAGGGGAGGTAAGGAATTGCCATCTAGCTCTGCACTTGATTCTCCTTCTGTTTTGAGTAAACTTGTGACACCTACACCTGGTATTGATTCCAATATGTCGCATGTTATTGATGATGCCACTTCTGCTTTACATGATACTTATGATGAAACTACTTCTATGCTTGGTAATACTATGCCACTAGGTGAATTTCTTGATGAACAACTTGCTAGGGTTAGAGAGAATGAAATTACTGAAACTGATGATATTATTGAAGATTATGATGATGATTCCACCCCTAGATATGAATTGCCTGCTGTACCTGAGGGTTATGTTATTGATGAAGAAACTGCTAGAGACTTCTTTGCTTGTAATTATAGGGAAGATCTTAAGAAATTGTTAGCTAAACTGAAAGAAAAGTCCTTGAATGCTAGAATGAAATACGATCCCGCTTTTTCTACTTCACTTATCTTTGTTGTTGATAAGGATTATGAATTATCTATCAATCCTGAGTTAATTCCTTTCGTTGAATCTGATCCTTTTCATTGTTACGAATCTGAAACTTTTGTGGCACATGTTACTAAATTGAATGATATAGCCACCCTATTTTCCCATGAAGAAAAAATTCGCTATTACTATATTCTTAAATTGTTTCCTTTCTCGTTAAAGGGTGATGCTAAGTTATGGTTTAATTCTCTTGCTCCTGGTTGTGTGCGTAATCCCCAGGATATGATTTATTACTTCTCTGCAAAATATTTCCCCACTCATAAGAAACAAGCTGCTTTAAGGAAAATATATAATTTTGTGCAAATTGAAGAAGAGAGTCTGCCACAAGCTTGGGAGAGGCTTCTCCAATTACTTATGTTTTGCCTGATCATGCTCTCAAGAAAAATGAAATACTTGATATCTTTTATAATGGACTAACCGATGCATCCAGAGACCACCTGGATAGTTGTGCTAGTTGTGTTTTCAGGGAAAGAACTGTAGAGCAAGCTGAATTTTTATTGAATAATATATTGAGTAATGAAAATGATTGAAGATGTTAAGAATTTACCGCCCATTGAAGAAATACATGGTCTTGATAACCCGACAAAGGTACTAGAGGTAAACTCTCTCCGTAGATTTGATGAAGGTGATATTCCTCATAATAAGTCTGCTAGTCAATGCTTTGATGAGTTTGATAATTTTATTGTTAAACAAGAGAATTTCAATGCTTATGTTAGTAGACAATTGAAACGTAATGCTTACATGCTTGGCAACTTGGGTGATTATATGAGTAGAACTGTTAATGATCTTAAGCTTATTATTAAACGTGCTTCCATGGTTGCAACTCAAGTAGAACAAGTACTTAAGGCCTAGGATGATTTGCTTAATGAATTGAATTGTAAGAACAATGATAATGATGTTAGGGTTATGACTAGAGGTGGTAAGATGACTCAGGAACCTTTATATCCTGAGGGTCATCCTAAGAGAGTTGAGCAAGATTCTCAGAGAACTAATACTGATGCACCTAGTCCTAGTAATAAAAAGAAAAAGAAACCTAATAGGACTTTGCATACTAGTGAACCTGCTATAGACACACCTGAGAATCATGATAATATTATTTCTATTTCTGATGCTGAGACACAATCTGGTGATGAAGATGAACCTAGTGATAATGTTAATGATGATGTTCATGTTGATGCTCAACCTAGTAATGATAATGGTGTAGAGATTGAACATGTTGTTGATCTTGATAACCCACAATCAAACAATCAACATTATGATAAGAGAGACTTCGTTGCTAGGAAACATGGTAAAGAAAGAGAACCATGTGTTCAGAAACCCATGCCCTTTCCTGCTAAGCCATCCAAGAAAAAGGATGATGAGGATATTGAGCGCTTTGCTTAAATGATTAGACCTATCTTTTTGCGTATGCGTTTGACTGATATGCTTAAAATGCCTCCGTATGCTAAGTATATGAAAGATATTGTTACAAATAAAAGAAAGATACCTGAAGCCAAAATTTCCACCATGCTTGCTAATTATTCCTTTAAGGTGGAATACCAAAGAAACTTAGGGATCCAGGAGTACCAACTATACCATGCTCCATTAAAAGAAACTATGTTAAAACTGCTTTATGTGACCTTGGAGCCGGTGTTAGTGTTATGCCTTTCTCTTTATATCGTAGACTTGAATTGAATAAGTTGACACCTACTGAAATTTCTTTGCAAATGGCTGATAAATCAACTGCTATACTCATCGCTATTTGTGAGGATGTGCCTGTTGTGGTTGCAAACGTTACTATCTTAACGGACTTTGTTATTCTCGATATTCCCGAGCACGACACTATGTCGATCATTCTTGGTAGACCCTATATTAATACTGCAGGAGCTGTTATTGATTCCAACAAAGGCAATGTCACTTTTCATGTTAATGGTAATGAGCATACCGTACTCTTTCCGAAGAAACAACCTCAAGTTCATAGTATCAATTCTATTGAAAAAATCTCAACTATTACTATTGGAGGTTTTGAATTCCCTCTACCTACTTCCAAAAAGAAATATGATATTCTTATTGTAGGGGACATGCATATCCCCGTTGACATAACCTAGTGTTATTCTAAAGTTCTCCAGTTTCATGTCACTTGGAAGAAGTTTGTTAATGAGATTTGATCAACCTCGTTAATGGATTCCTTTTGACGAGCATGAGATGGATAAATTTAGATAGCACAACTCTCTGTACCATCTTTTACTTTCTGTTATTTAGTTTAAATAAAGTAAAATTAGTATTTTCCGTCTGTTTTCTTAATTATCCGTGTGATAAAAAATGTCCCGAAAATAAAAGTTCTCCAAATGCCCTGAAAATTTAGTATGATTTTTTATGCATTATTTAAGAATTTCTGGTGCAAAGAACACACCAGGGGGGCTCACCAGCTGGCCACAAGGGTGGAGGGCGCGCCCCCTGAGCTTGTGGGCCCCATGTGGCCCTCTCCACTTATTCCAGCACCCATCCTCGCCTTCCTCCAGAAAAAATCACTCCATAGCTCAAACCTGTGTTCTTGCTCATCTTGCTGCTATTTTCGATCTCCTTGCTCAAAGCCCCATTCACAAAACTGCTTTGGGGGATTGTTCTTCGGTATGTGACTCCTCCAATGGTCGAGTTAGTTTTTGTTCTAGTGCTTTATTCATTGCAAATTTTTTCTGCTGTGGTGACCTTGTTCTTGAGCTTGCATGTCAAATTTATATGGTCCAAAGTAGTTTTGATGCATGGTTTAGCTTCTAGATACTTGAAGGAGTAGTTGCTATCACTTCTGTTGAGTTTGGTTCACTTTTATTTTGAGTTACTAAAAATTTCAGAAATTTTTCAGAGAAAGAAAATGTCTAGGAGAATGTACCAAGGTGGTTCTTCAAGGAAGCAAGCACCGAGGCGCACGATACGAAAACTAGACCCTGAACCACCAAGGGAAGCTCAAGTGAAGCTGTGTGAATGGCCGTTGGATGAATTTATGGATCGTGCAGGTTTCAAGGATGAATTCTATGCGTACGTACAAAATGCCAGCCTAGAGGATTTCTTATCGGACAAGTGCTTACAGTACTATTATCTCACCGATTCCTTCGTGCGGAGGTTTGAGTTTTCATCCAAGCGTAATACTCATACTGCCCTGTTTGATCTTTATGATGAATCTTGTTGTAACACCCCGCATGTAACTTGCCATAATTGTAACTCCGACTCTTGCCATTTCCGGCTATGTGATATGTTTTCCCTCCGTTGTTGGGTTTTGTCTTTCGTTTTGTATTTTGTCATGTCATGCATTTTCATATCATGTCATCATGTGCATTGCATTCGCATACGTGTTCGTCTTGTGCATCCGAGCATTTTCCCCGTTGTCCGTTTTCCAATCCGGCGCTCCTATCTCCTACGGTGCACCCCTCTTGTTTTCTTTCGTGTGCATGTGTCAAACTTTCTCGGAATGGACCGAGGCTTGTCAAGTGGTCTTAATATACCACCCGGAGTCTACCGGTCAAGTTTCGTTCCATTCGGAGGTCGTTTGGTACTCCAACGGTTAACCGGGCATCCGCAAAGTCCATTTGAGTGTCCAGCAAAAACCCCCTCCAAAACCAGCCCAAAGCCCACCAAACTCTCTTCCATGCTCT
>NC_057805.1:177390644-177397112 GCF_018294505.1 Triticum aestivum | reverse complement strand
AAGTCCTCAATAATTCTCAGTATCTTGCTCTGTTCGAGATGCCGTAACTTTGTGCATGTAGCTCCGATTCGCGCGTATAATATGTCAAATTGTTCGCCTCGTGATGCTCTTCATTTTGTTCAATTGCACCATTTTCATTAGAGGTCATCTTGATGCCCAAATCCTCGTTGGAAGAGGGCTAGTTGCTGTTAATCTCTGGTTCTTATCAGAACTTGGAGATTTGTCATTTTTGTATCATTTATTATGTGCATCTTTTGAGCATGAGCTCTACATATGTTTTGAAGTGTGCCATGCCATCTTTCCAGTGGTATAGTCCATGTATTTTTGTGATCTTTGTGGTGACTAGCACAAGCATGCAAAGTAGGCCCCGTAATATTTCTGATTTCAGGGACTTGGTGATTTCTCTAAGTCTTTGTCTGCTGTAATTTTGTTGTCATGTAAACTTGATGCTAGGGAGAGATCCATGCATATTTTGGAGATGTTCAGTAAGGATGTTTTGTAGATATAGTTGTAATTGATCCATTCCTGCAATTGTTTGCAATTTTAGAGTACCATAGCATGACTCAATCCTGCTCTACTTTTGCTATAAAATATTTCTGGCAGATTCTTAACATGACATGCATTTTTGCCAAGCTTATTGTAGTTGATCCATACATGCTATGTAATTGTACTTGCCATGGATAGCTTCTTAAACATGCCATCTTGCTGTAGGTATGCTGGGTTTTTCATGCATTGCTCTGTAGTGAGTGCATCAAGCTCACAAAGAGGCCTACATATTAATATTTTTGCCATGCTCTGTTTTCTGCTAAGTCTGAAACCTGATAACGAAACTTGCTATGTTTACATGCTTGCCATCATATCTTCTGGTCCTTTTTGGCTTATGGTCAGTAAGGGACTTTTGTCATGTGCATTTAGTAGAACACTACCATGCCTTGTTTTGCTATGTTAAGTTCCTGTAGCATGTTGATTTCGTGCTCTGAACATTGCTACCTGATGCTGATTTCTGCCATGTCCAGTTTTTCACTAAGTCTGTGAACCTGTAATCTTTTGCACTATTGCCATGCTTGTTTGAGCTTGATATGTTGTGAACTAGCAGTAGCTCAGTGTTCATCTTTTGTCAAGCATCTCCTGTAGATTACTTCCATGTGCTTTGTTGCTATGTTGGGGTGCTGTAGCATTGTTGCTTGTTGTATTTTAAGTGCTATCTTGCTGTTTATCGCAGATTATTGTCATTCTTGTTTTGCTTGCCATTTGCAAACCGTGCATCCGATTCCGGTGATCTTTATATCGATTTCGACCGAAATCATCTCATCTTTCCAGTGGCATGCTTGGTTTGTCAAGTTACTGCCATGTTCATCATTTTCCTTCCGGAGCACGCATATGCATCGCATATCATAACTTGCATATCATACATGTCTTGCATCATGTTGCTTGCGCATTTCTCGTTGTTGATTGTGGTTCCGTTTATTTGTGTTCTTGTCTTGGGTAGAGCCGGGAGACGAGTTCGTGAACGAGGAACCTGTCGAGTACGTTTACGAGGATCAAGCTTTCGACAACTCTGAGAATCTTGCAGGCAAGATGACCACCCCTCGAAATCACTTCTATCTTTGCTATGCTAGTTGTTCGCTCTAATTCCATGCTCCGCTACCTATCACTTGCTATATCATGTCTCCTATTTTAGCCATGTCAGCCCCTAACCATCCTTTCCTAGCAAACTGTTGTTTGGCTATGTTACCGCTTTTGCTCAGCCCCTCTTATAGCGTTGCTAGCTGCAGGTGAAGTTGAAGTTTGTTCCATGTCGGAACATGGATATGTTGGGATATCACAATATCTCTTATTTAATTAATGCATCAATATATTTTGGTAAAGGGTGGAAGGCTCGGCCTTATGCCTGGTGTTTTGTTCCACTCTTGCCGCCCTAGTTACTGTTATACCGGGATTATGTTCCTTGAGTTTGCGTTCCTTACACGGTCGGGTGATTTATGGGACCCCCTTGACAGTTCGCCTTGAATAAAACTCCTCCAGCATGGCCCAACTTTGGTTTTACTATTTGCCGCCTAAGCCTTTTCCCCCGGGTTTTCGCGAGCCCGAGGGTCATCTTATTTTAACCCCCCCGGGCCAGTGCTCCTTCGAGTGTTGGTCCAAACTGAGCAGACTGCGGGGCCACCTCCTGGAAACTCGAGGTCTGGTTTTACTCGTAGGATGTCTCATCCGGTGTGCCCTGAGAACGAGATATGTGCAGCTCCTATCGGGATTTGTCGGCACATTCGGGTGGCTTTGCTGGTCTTGTTTTACCATTGTCGAGATGTCTTGTAAACCGGGATTCCGAGACTGATCGGGTTTTTCCGGGAGAAGGTTTATCCTTCGTTGACCGTGAGAGCTTATGATGGGCTAAGTTGGGACACCCCTGCAGGGTAATATCTTTCGAAAGCCGTGCCCGCGGTTATGAGGCAGATGGGAATTTGTTAATGTCCGGTTGTAGATAACTTGTCACTTGAACCAATTAAAATACACCAAGTGCGTGTGTAGCCGTGATGGTCTCTTCTCGGCGGAGTCCGGGAAGTGAACACGGTTTGTGTTATGTTTGACGTAAGTAGGTGTTCAGGACCTCTTCTTGGTCATTGCCAGATGACGCTCGTTCCATTGCTTCTCTTCTCGCTCTCATTTGCGCAAGTTAGCCACCATATATGTTTTTTGCCGCTGCAGCTCCACCTCTTTGCACCTCTTGTCCTACAAGCTTAAATAGACTTGATCTCGCGGGTGTGAGATTGCTGAGTCCCCGTGACTCACAGATACTTCCAACACCAGTTGCAGGTGCCGACGATGCCAGTGCAGATGATGGCGTCGATCTCAAGTGGGAGTTCGACGAGGAACGTGGTCGTTACTATGTGTCTTTTCCTGATGATCAGTAGTGGAGCCCAGTTGGGACGATCGGGGATCTAGCATTTGGGGTTGTCTTATTTTCATCTGGATTTTGACCGTAGTCGGTCTATATGTTTGTATTTTGGATGATGTATGAATGATATTTATGTATTGTGTGAAGTGGCGATTGTAAGCCAACTCTTTATCCCATTTTTGTTCATTACATGGGATTGTGTGAAGATGACCCTTCTTGCGACAAAACCACTATGCGGTTATGCCTCTAAGTCGTGCCTCGACACGTGGGAGATATAGCCGCATCGTGGGCGTTACAAGTTGGTATCAGAGCCATCCCCGACTTAGGAGCCCCCTGCTTGATCGAATCGCTGGCGTTGTTGAGTCTAGAATAAAAATGTTTTGAGTCTTAGGATTATATATATCGGAGAGTAGGATTCTTTTTACTCCTCAGTCCCTTCGTCGCTCTGGTGAGGTCTCCTGACGTAGAAGTTTTGACTATTCTCTCCAAGAATAAGCAGGATCATGCCAAACATTTGCGATTGGTGCTCGACAAGCTCAGAGAGTATCAATTCTATGCGAAGTTCTCCAAATGTGAGTTTTGGCTCGATGAAGTTCTTTTCCTTGGTCACATCATCTCCGCTAAAGGCATCGCTGTTAACCCCGAGAAGGTGTCCGCAGTTCTGGATTGGGAACCTCCTCAAAATGTCAAGCAGCTCCGCAGTTTCCTGGGTCTTGCAAGTTATTGCCGAAGATTCGTTGAGAATTTTTCCAAGATTGCAAAGCCTCTTTCCAATCTCCTGCAGAAGCATGTGAAATATGTCTGGTCTCCTGAGTGTGAAGTTGCTTTCAACACTCTCAAACAGAAATTAGTCACAGCTCCTGTCTTGACTCCTCCTGATGAATCCAAGCCGTATGAAGTTTTCTGTGATGCTTCTCTCCAAGGTCTCGGTGCTGTGTTAATGCAAGAGAAGAAAGTTGTGGCCTATACCTCTCGGCAGTTGAAGCCCAACGAGAAGAACTACCCCACTCACGATCTTGAGTTGGCGGCAGTTGTCCATGCTTTGGTTACGTGGAGACATCTCTTGTTGGGAAGACAAGTGGACATTTTCACTGATCACAAGAGTCTCAAGTATATCTTCACTCAGCCCAACCTCAATCTCAGGCAGACTCGATGGGTCGAAATGATTCAAGAGTACAATCCGAGTATTGAATATACTCCAGGCAAGGCTAATGTCATTGCAGATGCTTTAAGCAGGAAAGCGTATTGCAACAGCTTAATTCTCAAGCCGTTCCAACCGGAGCTTTGTGAAGCTTTCCGCAAGCTGAATCTCCAAGTTGTTCCTCAAGGCGTTCTTGCCAACCTCATAGTATCTCCTACTTTGGAAGATCAAATTCGTGAGGCACAACTCCTTGATGCCATGGTGAAGAAAGTGAAACGTGGTATCGACAAGGGTCTTTCCAAATACAAGTGCTATCGCATTGATGACAGAGACACTTTGTTCTTCGAGGACCGGATTGTGGTTCCGAAAGGTGATCTAAGGAAAGTCATAATGAACGAGGCGCACAATTCTCTCCTTTCCATTCATCCTGGAAGTACGAAGATGTATCATGACCTCAAGCAGTCGTATTGGTGGACTCGAATGAAGCGAGAAATTGCTCAATTCGTGAATGAATGTGATGTCTGCCGAAGAGTGAAAGCAGAACACCAACGACCAGCTGGTCTCCTCCAACCTCTTGCTATCCCAGAATGGAAGTTTGATCATATCGAAATGGACTTCGTGACTGGGTTTCCAAAGTCCAAGCGCGGAAATGACGCTATCTTCGTTGTCATTGACAAGCTCTCCAAAGTGGCTCATTTCCTTCCTATCAAAGAATCCATCACAGCAGCTCAGCTGGCAGAGCTCTACACCTCCAGGATTGTCTCCTTGCACGGCATTCCACAATTGATTTCTTCGGATCGTGGAAGCATCTTCACCTCTAAGTTCTGGGACTCCTTTCAGAAGGCCATGGGCACTAACATTCGCTTCAGCACAGCTTTTCACCCTCAAACTAGTGGCCAAGTCGAGCGAGTCAATCAAATTCTTGAAGATATGCTCAGGGCTTGTGTCATTTCCTTTGGCATGAAATGGGAAGATTGTCTTCCATATGCTGAATTCTCCTACAACAACAGCTTCCAAGCGAGTTCGGGCAAGGCCCCATTCGAGATTTTATATGGCAGAAAGTGCCGTACTCCTCTCAATTGGTCAGAGACTGGTGAACGCCAACTTCTCGGCAATGACTTAATCACTGAAGCTGAAGAAATGTGTAAAGTCATCCGTGATAATCTCAAAGCCGCGCAATCGCGCCAGAAGAGTTACTATGATAGTAAGCATCGTGATTTGGTTTTCGAGATCGGAGACCATGTCTACCTCCGTGTCTCTCCAATGAAAGGCACTCGTCGTTTCGGTATCAAAGGGAAGCTTGCCCCTAGATACGTGGGTCCTTTCAAGATCATTGGCAAAAGAGGCGACCTAGCCTATCAACTTGAACTTCCTTCCAACTTTGCGAACGTGCACGATGTGTTCCACGTGTCACAGCTCCGCAAGTGCTTCAAGGCGCCTGAGCGCACTATCAACTTCGAAGAGATTGACCTTCAAGAAGATTTGTCTTATCATGAGCACTCCGTTGCTATTCTTGAAGAAACTGAGCGCAAGACTCGCAACAAGTCTATCAAATTCCTGAAAGTGAAGTGGTCGCACCATTCCGACCGGGAAGCCACCTGGGAACGCGAAGACCATCTCCGTTCTGAATATCCGGAGTTCTTTCAGTCCTAGATCTCGGGACGAGATCCTCTCGTAGTGGTGGAGTGTTGTAACACCCCGCATGTAACTTGCCATAATTGTAACTCCGACTCTTGCCATTTCCGCCTATGTGATATGTTTTCCCTCCGTTGTTGGGTTTTGTCTTTCGTTTTGTATTTTGTCATGTCATGCATTTTCATATCATGTCATCATGTGCATTGCATTCGCATACGTGTTCGTCTTGTGCATCCGAGCATTTTCCCCGTTGTCCGTTTTCCAATCCGGCGCTCCTATCTCCTACGGTGCACCCCTCTTGTTTTCTTTCGTGTGCATGTGTCAAACTTTCTCGGAATGGACCGAGGCTTGTCAAGTGGTCTTAATATACCACCCGGAGTCTACCGGTCAAGTTTCGTTCCATTCGGAGGTCGTTTGGTACTCCAACGGTTAACCGGGCATCCGCAAAGTCCATTTGAGTGTCCAGCAAAAAACCCCTCCAAAACCAGCCCAAAGCCCACCAAACTCTCTTCCATGCTCTAGGTCGTTCGATCACGATCGTGTGGGCGAAAACCGCACCTCATTTGGAGTCTCCTAGCTCCCTCTACCTATAAATGAGTGGGCATCCCGAAAAACGAAATCTCAGACGAAACCCTAACCCTCTCCCTCCGCGCCGCCGGACGCGTCCGTACCCGCCGGACACGTCCGCCGCCGCGCCCCGTCCAGTCCGGAGCCGCCACGTGTCATCGCCAGCGCCGCCGCCGAGGCCCGCCGGCCCGTCCCCGGCCCTCCGGCCCGCCTCCGCGCCTGCCCGCCG
>NC_057805.1:177214602-177389400 GCF_018294505.1 Triticum aestivum | reverse complement strand
GGCCTCCTCTCCGGCCACCGGCGCCGGCCTCCCCGCCGCCCTCCGGTGCCGCCCGCCGCCGCCCTCCGGGCCCCTCCTCCACCGGCGCCGCTCGCCACCGCCGGCTCCTCTTCTTCCCGCCGGCGGCCCGAGCTCCTCGCCTGAGATCCCCGAGCCCGCGTTGACTTCGCCCCCCTCGAGGTTGTTTTTTTGCCTAAGTCCTCAATAATTCTCAGTATCTTGCTTTGTTCGAGATGCCGTAACTTTGTGCATGTAGCTCCGATTCGCGCGTATAATATGTCAAATTGTTCGCCTCGTGATGCTCTTCATTTTGTTCAATTGCACCATTTTCATTAGAGGTCATCTTGATGCCCAAATCCTCGTTGGAAGAGGGCTAGTTGCTGTTAATCTCTGGTTCTTATCAGAACTTGGAGATTTGTCATTTTTGTATCATTTATTATGTGCATCTTTTGAGCATGAGCTCTACATATGTTTTGAAGTGTGCCATGCCATATTTCCAGTGGTATAGTCCATGTATTTTTGTGATCTTTGTGGTGACTAGCACAAGCATGCAAAGTAGGCCCCGTAATATTTCTGATTTCAGGGACTTGGTGATTTCTCTAAGTCTTTGTCTGCTGTAATTTTGTTGCCATGTAAACTTGATGCTAGGGAGAGATCCATGCATATTTTGGAGATGTTCAGTAAGGATGTTTTGTAGATATAGTTGTAATTGATCCATTCCTGCAATTGTTTGCAATTTTAGAGTACCATAGCATGACTCAATCCTGCTCTACTTTTGCTATAAAATATTTCTGGCAGATTCTTAACATGACATGCATTTTTGCCAAGCTTATTGTAGTTGATCCATACATGCTATGTAATTGTACTTGCCATGGATAGCTTCTTAAACATGCCATCTTGCTGTAGGTATGCTTGGTTTTTCATGCATTGCTCTGTAGTGAGTGCATCAAGCTCACAAAGAGGCCTACATATTAATATTTTTGCCATGCTCTGTTTTCTGCTAAGTCTGAAACCTGATAACGAAACTTGCTATGTTTACATGCTTGCCATCATATCTTCTGGTCCTTTTTGGCTTATGGTCAGTAAGGGACTTTTGTCATGTGCATTTAGTAGAACACTACCATGCCTTGTTTTGCTATGTTAAGTTCCTGTAGCATGTTGATTTCGTGCTCTGAACATTGCTACCTGATGCTGATTTCTGCCATGTCCAGTTTTTCACCAAGTCTGTGAACCTGTAATCTTTTGCACTATTGCCATGCTTGTTTGAGCTTGATATGTTGTGAACTAGCAGTAGCTCAGTGTTCATCTTTTGTCAAGCATCTCCTGTAGATTACTTCCATGTGCTTTGTTGCTATGTTGGGGTGCTGTAGCATTGTTGCTTGTTGTATTTTAAGTGCTATCTTGCTGTTTATCGCAGATTATTGTCATTCTTGTTTTGCTTGCCATTTGCAAACCGTGCATCCGATTCCGGTGATCTTTATATCGATTTCGACCGAAATCATCTCATCTTTCCAGTGGCATGCTTGGTTTGTCAAGTTACTGCCATGTTCATCATTTTCCTTCCGGAGCACGCATATGCATCGCATATCATAACTTGCATATCATACATGTCTTGCATCATGTTGCTTGCGCATTTCTCGTTGTTGATTGTGGTTCCGTTTATTTGTGTTCTTGTCTTGGGTAGAGCCGGGAGACGAGTTCGTGAACGAGGAACCTGTCGAGTACGTTTACGAGGATCAAGCTTTCGACAACTCTGAGAATCTTGCAGGCAAGATGACCACCCCTCGAAATCACTTCTATCTTTGCTATGCTAGTTGTTCGCTCTAATTCCATGCTCCGCTACCTATCACTTGCTATATCATGTCTCCTATTTTAGCCATGTCAGCCCCTAACCATCCTTTCCTAGCAAACTGTTGTTTGGCTATGTTACCGCTTTTGCTCAGCCCCTCTTATAGCGTTGCTAGCTGCAGGTGAAGTTGAAGTTTGTTCCATGTCGGAACATGGATATGTTGGGATATCACAATATCTCTTATTTAATTAATGCATCAATATATTTTGGTAAAGGGTGGAAGGCTCGGCCTTATGCCTGGTGTTTTGTTCCACTCTTGCCGCCCTAGTTACTGTTATACCGGGATTATGTTCCTTGAGTTTGCGTTCCTTACACGGTCGGGTGATTTATGGGACCCCCTTGACAGTTCGCCTTGAATAAAACTCCTCCAGCATGGCCCAACTTTGGTTTTACTATTTGCCGCCTAAGCCTTTTCCCCCGGGTTTTCGCGAGCCCGAGGGTCATCTTATTTTAACCCCCCCGGGCCAGTGCTCCTTCGAGTGTTGGTCCAAACTGAGCAGACTGCGGGGCCACCTCCTGGAAACTCGAGGTCTGGTTTTACTCGTAGGATGTCTCATCCGGTGTGCCCTGAGAACGAGATATGTGCAGCTCCTATCGGGATTTGTCGGCACATTCGGGTGGCTTTGCTGGTCTTGTTTTACCATTGTCGAGATGTCTTGTAAACCGGGATTCCGAGACTGATCGGGTTTTTCCGGGAGAAGGTTTATCCTTCGTTGTCCGTGAGAGCTTATGATGGGCTAAGTTGGGACACCCCTGCAGGGTAATATCTTTCGAAAGCCGTGCCCGCGGTTATGAGGCAGATGGGAATTTGTTAATGTCCGGTTTTAGACAACTTGTCACTTGACCCAATTAAAATACACCAAGTGCGTGTGTAGCCGTGATGGTCTCTTCTCGGCGGTATCCGGGAAGTGAACACGGTCTGTGTTATGTTTGACGTTAGAAGGTGTTCAGGACCTCTTCTTGGTCATTGCTAGATGACGCTCGTTCCATTGCTTCTCTTCTCGCTCTCATTTGCGCAAGTTAGCCACCATATATGCTTTTGCCGCTGCAGCTCCACCTCTTTGCACCTCTTTGTCCTATAAGCTTAAATAGTCTTGATCTCGCGGGTGTGAGATTGCTGAGTCCCCGTGACTCACAGAAACTTCCAACACCAGTTGCAGGTGCCGACGGTGCCAGTGCAGATGATGGCGTCGATCTCAAGTGGGAGTTCGACGAGGAACGTGGTCGTTACTATGTGTCTTTTCCTGATGATCAGTAGTGGTGCCCAGTTGGGACGATCGGGGATCTAGCATTTAGGGTTGTCTTATTTTCATCTGGATTTTGACCGTAGTCGGTCTATATGTTTGTATTTTGGATGATGTATGAATGATATTTATGTATTGTGTGAAGTGGCGATTGTAAGCCAACTCTTTATCCCATTCTTGTTCATTACATGGGATTGTGTGAAGATGACCCTTCTTGCGTCAAAACCACTATGCGGTTATGCCTCTAAGTCGTGCCTCGACACGTGGGAGATATAGCCGCATCGTGGGCGTTACACTTATACCATGGACCTAGAAGATTTTTGCGATGCATGTAAAATTCCGCAATGGGGTAGTCTTAGTGAGCCTCACAAATCTGAATATAATGATTTCCTTGCTAGCATCACTGTTGGAGAAACTAGAAATGTCACACAAGCAACCGTAGGGAGCATTCACTTCCCTGCCATACATTATTTTGCTCTCTTTATCGGTAGGTGTATTAATGGTGAACATCAACAGTACCACATTTGCATTCTAGATCTCAGTATCCTCAAGTGTGCGGTGTTAGGTGATAAACGATATAATTTGGGGGCCATTATTTCTAGGAGGCTACATCTTAATGCTAAAGATAGAGATTTATTTGTTGGGATTTATGCAACTCGTTTAGCTAACTATTGTTGGGGAACGTAGTAATTTCAAAAAAGTTCCTACGCACACGCAAGATCATGGTGATGCATAGCAACGAGAGGGGAGAGTGTTGTCCACGTACCCTCGTAGACCTAAAGCGGAAGCGTTATCACAACGCGGTTGATGTAGTCGTACGTCTTCACGATCCGACCGATCAAGTACCGAACGCACGGCACCTCCGAGTTCTACACACGTTCAGCTCGATGACGTCCCTCGAACTCCGATCCAGCCGAGTGTTGAGGGAGAGTTTCGTCAGCACGACGGCGTGGTGACGATGATGATGTTCTACCGACGCAGGGCTTCGCCTAAGCTCCGCAACGATATTATCGAGGTGTAATATGGTGGAGGGGGGCACCGCACACGGCTAAGAGATCTCAAGGATCAATTGTTGTGTCTATGGGGTGCCCACCTGCCCCCGTATATAAAGGAGCAAGGGGGAGGCAGCCGGCCAAGGGGAGAGGCGCGCCAAAGGGGGGAGTCCTACTCCCACCGGGAGTAGGACTCCTCCTTTCCTTGTGGGAGTAGGAGAAGGGAAGGGGGAAGGAGAAAGAAGGAAGGGGGCGGCCCCCCTCCCTAGTCCAATTCGGACTAGCCCATGGGGAGGGGTGCGGCCACCCTTTGGGGTCTTTCTCTCCTTTCCCGTATGGCCCATTAAGGCCCAATACGAATTCCCGTAACTCTCCGGTACTCCGAAAAATACCCGAATCACTCGGAACCTTTCCGAAGTCCGAATATAGTCGTCCAATATATCGATCTTTACGTCTCGGCCATTTCGAGACTCCTCGTCATGTCCCCGATCTCATCCGGGACTCTGAACTCCTTCGGGACATCAAAACTCAATAAAACTGTCATCGTAACGTTAAGCGTGCGGACCCTACGGGTTCGAGAACTATGTAGACATGACCGAGACACCTCTTCGGTCAATAGCCAATAGCGGGACCTGGATGCCTATATTGGCTCCCACATATTCTACGAAGATCTTTATCGGTCAGACCGCATAACAACATACGTTGTTCCCTTTGTCATCGGTATGTTACTTACCCGAGATTCGATCGTCTGTATCTCGATACCTAGTTTAATCTCGTTACCGGCAGGTCTCTTTACTCGTTCCGTAATACATCATCCCGCAACTAACTCATTAGTCACAATGCTTGCAAGGCTTATAATGATGTGCATTACCGAGTGGGCCCAGAGATACCTCTCCGACAATCGGAGTGACAAATCCTAATCTCGAAATACGCCAACCCAACAAGTACCTTTGGAGACACCTGTAGAGCACCTTTATAATCACCCATTTACGTTGTGACGTTTGGTAGCACACAAAGTGTTCCTCCGGTAAACGGGAGTTGCATAATCTCATAGTCATAGGAACATGTATAAGTCATGAAGAAAGCAATAGCAACATACTAAACGATCGGGTGCTAAGCTAACGGAATGGGTCAAGTCAATCACGTCATTCTCCTAATGAGGTGATCTCGTTAATCAAATGACAACTCATGTCTATGGCTAGGAAACATAACCATCTTTGATTAACGAGCTAGTCAAGTAGAGGCATACTAGTGATACTCTGTTTGTCTATGTATTCACACATGTATTATGTTTCCTGTTAATACAATTCTAGCATTAATAATAAACATTTATCATGATATAAGGAAATATATAATACTTTATTATTGCCTCTATGGCATATTTCCTTCAGTCTCCCACTTGCACTAGAGTCAATAATCTAGTTCACATCGCCATGTGATTTAACATCAATAATTCACATCACCATGTGATTAACACCCATAGTTCACATCTCTATGTGACCAACACTCAAAGGGTTTACTAGAGTCAATAATCTAGTTCACATCGCTATGTGACTAACACCCAAAGAGTACTAAGGTGTGATCATGTTTTGATTGTGAGATAATTTTAGTCAACGGGTCTGTCACATTCAGATCCGTAAGTATTTTGCAAATTTCTATGTCTACAATGCTCTGCATGGAGCTACTCTAGCTAATTGCCCCACTTTCAATATGTATCTAGACCGAGACTTTAGAGTCATCTAGATTAGTGTCAAAACTTGCATCGACGCAACCCTTTACGACGAACCTTTTGTCACTTCCATAATCGAGAAACATGTCCTTATTCCACTAAGGATAATTTTGACCGCTGTCCAGTGATCTACTCCTAGATCACTATTGCACTCCCTTGCCAAAATCAGTGTAGGGTATATAATAGATCTGGTACACAGCATGGCATACTTTATAGAACCTATGGCCAAGGCATAGGGAATGACTTTCATTTTCTTTCTATCTTCTGCCGTGGTCGGGCTTTTGTCACGACCGGATTTTCAGGATATAAATTCCCAGAAATACGGCCTGTGAGCTCACCAGCCCCAGGATTACTGTTAGCTGATGAGGCACCAACTTGATACAAGGAAAAACCAAGCAAGTACAAAAATATGTAGTACAAGGCCATTCAGGCCTAGGAGTACAACATTTGGTTTCTAATGGTTGAGGGCGGAAGCGATTGGGTACATCTGCGTCTATGGGGCTCCATTTCCCACAAGAACAGCTGACCAGGATAACTCCTATCTTCGCGAGGCTGCACACGTCAGCGCGTAGGTTCCGAAGTGGACACCGCGATGCTTAACTCCGAGCAAGGAATCTGGCCAAGACAATAGCCAGGGACAAGCCAGTGAGTACGTTTGAATGTACTCGCAAACATTAAGAACACGGGTATAATAAATCAAAAACATGCTCTAGATTATTATGTGATCACACGTCTGTCACGAAAAGGTACGAAAACCATGATGCACACATGTGGTTAAAATAATTCAAATTAAAATACTGGGGTGCCAAACGAGTGTCTGAAAGACTCCTCGAGTGGGAAAATGCGGAAAAATAATGCAGGTGCCAAACGAGGGTCTGAATGACTCCTCGAGCGGAAAATGCGGAAAAATAATACAGGTGCCAAACGAGTGTCTGAATGACTCCTCGAGCGGAAAATGCAGAAATAATAATGCCGCAGTCGGGCGTCGGGGCGACACCACATAAAGGGCTTATAAAAGATAAAAGAACAACAAGCATACCGCAGCCGGGCGTCTAAGCGACACCACAGAAGGGACTTATAAGAAAATAATCACAGCGAATATCCAGGAGGTAGGACCATCCCAGGGATACTCGATAATATACGTAATATAAATGGTTAGTCCAAAATAATAAAGATCATAATCCATAGGTACCATAATCATAAACAATAATCTGTACAGTCGTTTCTCCATCCGAAAACCGATTATTTAGACAAGTCGTATCTCCATCCGAATACCGCTACAGAGTTCTAGTTAAATCGTTCTCCATCCGAATACCGTTACCAGACTCAACTCAGACTGTGGTCTTTGCTCAAGGACATGACGATCCAACAGGATATATCCTCTGCAGAGGGAGTACCATTTTTCCACGAGTAACGGGATTACTCAGTCCCTCGGGACTAATTCCGTCTATGATCTTTTGATTGAAAACACGCCTGACCTGCACACACCAGCTTAACTCACCAGTGTCTGGAATCACCCACGACACCTGCCAAGCAAAACTCTAAGTGGGGAGGCTCCAACCTCGACGTAGCATGGGATCACAAAATTTATACCGCGCGCAAACTGGGGAAGCTATCCCCTTCGGCTACAACCGAAACACCCATGCCCCCGGACCGGATGACTGGCTTTAATCCATGGCCATGGGACCCTCATCACGGCCTCTCTGTACGGTGTGTGCTTTGGAAAGGGGTTGACAACCTACTGAACCATACCCTGTCCCCTGCAGGGACACGTGGTGGCACCGACAAAGAAGGAAGCTATTGATCAAGACTCGGTCTACAACCGACTCCGGTGGTCCAGGAATCCACCAACAATATTACCACTAGTGAAATAAATCACCACTCCTCGAGCCTCACCATGCTATGCCGGGCATACTCGTCTCAACGAGGGATTAGGGACAAGATCGTGTCTACCCAAGACCACGACTTTCCCGGCTTCCTACCGGTGTGCAAGAGAAGCTCACGAGGATGACCCAAATCACTAGTGTATCCTTGCTGACCACAAAACAACTCCAAAGTGCACTCATGCATGAGACCATATCGATACATAAACTATCACACACTCTAAGTCAAAAGGTGTTGTGATCGCATCCAAACACCACAACAAAATATTATGCCAGAGTTCAGAAATGCTTGCCTTCAAGAGTATGCAAAGGATGCACTTATTGGAAGCTTTCCTTTTCCTCCAAAAATCCTATTTTGCAAAATACACAAATACAAATATTTCAAACACAGTACCAAAAGTTGTCTCAAATATTTTTGAAATAAATCTTAAAATAAACTAGATAAAATTTGAGAGAGGTAGGAAAAAGAATCAACTTATTTGGAGTTTTATTTTAAAAGCTATAGCCAGTCAAAGTTTGGTCAACTCTGTTTTTAAATAAAACCAGAAAAAGGGAAAACGCTTCAAGGGAAATACGCTTTCGCAGCAGAGAAACGTACGCGGGGTTTTGCGCCTTCACTTAAACAGAGAGAGGGCGGACGTGCGAGTCGCTGACAGTGGGTCCAGAGGGCCCACTAGTCAGGTTTGACTGGTCTCCCTCTCCCTCCTTTCTCTGTGCCCGAACGGTGGCGAGGCTCCGGCGGTCGCCGGCGACGAACGGCGGCTCCTCGAGGGCATCTGCGGGCAGGGATGGGTTGGCTAGACCGAGGCGATCCTCTGGGTGGTTGTTGGGTCGGCGGAGGTGGAAGGGGTCGCCGGCGGCGAGCTCCGCGGCGGGGAAAAGCTACGGTGGCGAAGTGCTATTAGTGCTCCGGTGATCTCCGATCGAGCTTGGGTAGCTGGGCAGCTCCGCAAGGACCAGAGGGAGCGACTGGTGGTGCTGGTTGGGCGAGAGGGTGGCCGGTTGCGACGAATCGCACCGGAGCCTAGCGGCGGCCGAACTGGCCGGAGTTGAGGAGGACGGTCCTCTCCGGTCAATCTGCGGCTAGGGGAGCTCTACGGGGAGTGTCCGATGTCGCCTGAATGCTCGGAGGGGCTTGGGGTTCCTTTATATAGGTGCTCAAGGTCGGACCGTGGCGGTAGAAGATAGGATCGCCGGCGACAGCCGTTGCTGTAGTTGCAGGGCATCGTGGCGGCAACGAACGCGTCCCGACGAGTGGGAGGATAAGCACGGCCTGTGCTCTGAGGCAGCTGGCGCGCGCTGGTGGTTTGGGCGGCGCCGTCCATGGCGGAATCCGCTGCCGACGCCGGCGTGCCACCAAGGGCACGGCCAGCGGCGCAGCAGGGCGCCAGAGATACCGTGGAGCAGGGGGCGGCTAGTGCGCGGTTCAGCGATGCAGAGGGGGCCAGGGTCGGGTCGCGTCGAGTGCGGCAGTGCGGCGTGTCGGCGTAGTGCGCGCGCGTGCAAAACGTGCGCTCTGGGCGCGCCCAGAGCATGCACGGCACCTGCTCGACGAAATGCCAGCGCGCTCTAGAGCTCGAGGGTGGAGCTGGCACTCCACAGGATGGAAGTAGGGGTAGCAAGACACTCAGTGGACAAGGTGGATAGGTCAGGAGTCCAAGTCCACAATGCAAACCAGAGAGCTTGCCAAGAGTGGCTGTGCACACCAGGTGTTCGACATAATGTCCAGTGCACTTAGGCAACTCTTGGAGTGGCCAATATCTCCAGATCAGGGTCTCTTTAGATGCAGGAGATGGTGGTAAGGTTAGTTTGGCAAAAACAGAAAGTTGATAGTGCAAGCTTTGCAAAACTCCAGTTTTGGACAGAAAGAAAAAGGGTTTAAAGCATGCTCTTCAAAGCCTCCAATGAGCCCAATCTCCTGGACTTAAGAGTTTGGTAGGGAGGGCTAAAAGTAGGAGAAAGCTCAGGGTTACTAGAGCAAGGAAAAATAAGGTTGCAGTACAAATCATCAAATTGGACCAGAATGCAAAAGAGGCTGATCCACTCAAATTTTCTAAAGAACATCCCTGGGTTTTTGCTTGAAGATGAATGGTATGCATCCACTGACATCTCCAAACATTTGGAAAAAAATTTAGAAGAATATTTAAATGGGTTGTAGTGCAAAAGTGCTTACTGGACCAGATTGTAAAAGTTGGTGTAGAGCTCAAAATCTCCAATGGCCAGAAGGTATTCTTGCACAAAAGTGATGTGGAACCATCACATGACATCCCCAAATTTTGGTGGAATTTTTAGAAGCATTTATCAAATGGTTGCAGTGCAAAAAGGAGCTCCAAATTTATGAAAGATCATTTTAAAAGAATTAAAACTTATGAAAAATAATTATGCAAATAAATCCACTGATAAAGGATTGATTTTATAAGGAGGGCACACAAGCCAAAATTACACTTTGAAGGTTTTTCCCACAAGAGGCATAAACCCAAAACCACAAAAGGTAAAACTTGACAATTGGAAAAGTTTTACTTCTTGGCAACATTTTAATAAATAAAAACAAGGCCAAAGTTTTGGGGTGTCACAGCTTTGAGTCTTACTCAATTTCACACCTTGTAACACAGGCAAGAACTCTTTCTTGGACTGTTCTATTTTGAACTACTTCAAAATCTTGTTAAGGTATGTACTCATTGAAAAAACTTATCAAGCGTCTTGATCTATCTCTATAGATCTTGATGCTCAATATGTAAGCAGCTTCACCGAGGTCTTTCTTTGAAAAACTCCTTTCAAACACTCCTTTATGCTTTGCAGAATAATTCTACATTATTTCCTGATCAACAATATGTCATTCACATATACTTATCAGAAATGATGTAGTGCTCCCACTCACTTTCTTGTAAATACAGGCTTCACCGCAAGTCTGTATAAAACTATATCCTTTGATCAACTTATCAAAGCGTATATTCCAACTCCGAGATGCTTGCACCAGTCCATAGATAGATCGTTGGAGCTTGCATATTTTGTTAGCACCTTTAGGATTGACAAAACCTTCTGGTTGCATCATATACAACTCTTCTTTAATAAATCCATTAAGGAATGTAGTTTTGTTTATCCATTTGCCAGATTTCATAAAATGCGGCAATTGCTAACATGATTCAGACAGACTTTAAGCGTAGATACGAGTGAGAAACTCTCTCATCGTAGTCAACACCTTGAACTTGTCAAAAACCTTTTTGCGACAATTCTAGCTTTGTAGATAGTAACACTACTATCACTGTCTTCCTCTTGAAGATCCATTTAATCTCAATGGCTCGCCGATCATTGGGCAAGTCAATCAAAGTCCACACTTTGTTCTCATACATGGATCTCATCTCAGATTTCATGGCCTCAAGCCATTTTGCGGAATCTGGGCTCATCATCGCTTCCTCATAGTTCGTAGGTTCGTCATGGTCAAATAACATGACCTCCAGAACAGGATTACCGTACCACTCTGGTGTGGATCTCACTCTGGTTTACCTACGAGGTTTGGTAGTAACTTCATCTGAAGTTACATGATCATCATCATTAACTTCCTCACTAATTGGTGTAGGAGTCACAGGAACAGATTTCTGTGATGATCTACTCTCCAGTAAGGGAGCAGGTACAGTTACCTCATCAAGTTCTACTTTCCTCCCACTCACTTCTTTCGAGAGAAACTCCTTCTCTAGAAAGGATCCATACTAAGCAACAAAGGTCTTGCCTTCGGATCTGTGATAGAAGGTGTACCCAACTGTCTCCTTTGGGTCTCCTATGAAGACACATTTCTCCGATTTGGGTTTGAGCTTATCAGGATGAAACTTTTTCACATAAGCATTGCAACCCTAAATTTTAAGAAACGACAACTTTGGTTTCTTGCCAAACCACAGTTCATAAGGCGTCGTCTCAACGGATTTTGATGGTGCCCTATTTAACGTGAATGTAGCTGTCTCTAATGCATAACCCCAAAACGATAGTGGTAAATTGGTAAGAGACATCATAGATTGCACTATATCAAATAAAGTACGGTTATGATGTTCGGACACACCATTATGCTGTGGTGTTCCAGGTGGCATGAATTTGTGAAACTATTCCACATTGTTTTAACTAAAGGCCAAACTCGTAACTCAAATACTCTTCTCTACGATCAGATCGTAGAAACTTTATTTTTCTTGTTACGATGATTTTCCACTTCACTCTGAAATTATATGAACTTTTCAAATGTTTCAGACTTATGTTTCATTAAGTAGATATACCCATATCTGCTGAAATCATCTGTGAAGGTGAGAAAATAACGATATCCGCCACGAGCCTCAATATTCATCGGACCACATACATCTGTATGTATGATTTCCAACAAATCGGTTGCTCTCTCCATAGTTCCGGAGAACGGCGTTTTAGTCATCTTGCCCATGAGGCACGGTTCGCAAGCATCAAGTGATTCATAATCAAGTGATTCCAAAATCCCATCAGTATGGAGTTTCTTCATGCGCTTTACACCAATATGACCTAAACGGCAGTGCCACAAATAAGTTGCACTATCATTATTAACTTTGCATCTTTTGGCTTCAATATTATGATTATGTGTATCACTACGATCGAGATCCAACAAACCATTTTCGTTGGTGTGTATGACCATAGAAGGTTTTTATTCATGTAAACAGAACAACAATTGTTCTCTAACTTAAAATGAATAACCGTATTGCAATAAACATGATCAAATCATATTCATGCTCAACGCAAACACCAAATAACACTTATTTAGTTTCAACACTAATCCCGAAAGTATAGGGAGTGTGCGATGATGATCATATCAATCTTGGAACTACTTCCAACACACATCGTCACCTTGCCTTTTTACTAGTCTCTGTTTATTCTGCAACTCCCGTTTCGAGTTACTACTTTAGTAACTGAACCAGTATCAAATACCGAGGGGTTGTTATGAACACCAGTAAAGTACACATCAATAACATGTATATCCAATATACCTTTGTTCACTTTGCCATCCTTCTTATTCACCAAATAGTTGGGGTAGTTCCGCTTCCATTGACTAGTCCCTTTGCAGTAGAAGCACTTAGTCTCAGGCTTAGGACCAGACTTAGGCTTCTTCACTTGAGCAGCAACTTGCTTGCCGTTCTTCTTGAAGTTTCCCTTCTTCCCTTTGCCCTTTTCTTGAAACTAGTGGTCTCGTCAACCATCAACACTTGATGTTTTTCTTGATTTCTACCTTCGTCGATTTCAGCATCACGAAGAGCTCGGGAATTACTTTCGTCATCCCTTGCATACTATAGTTCATCACGAAGTTCTACTAACTTGGTGATGGTGACTAGCGAATTCTGTCAATCACTATTTTATCTGGAAGATTAACTCCCACTTGATTCAAGCGATTGTAGTACCCAGACAATCTGAGCACATGCTCACTAGTTGAGCGATTCTCCTCCATCTTTTAGCTATAGAACTTGTTGGAGACTTCATATCTCTCAACTCGGGTATTTGCTTGAAATATTAATTTCAACTCCTGGAACATCTCATATGGTCCATGACGTTCAAAACGTCTTTGAAGTCCCGATTCTAAGCCGTTAAGCATGGTGCACTAAACTATCAAGTAGTCATCATATTGAGCTAGCCAAACGTTCATAACGTCTGTATCTGCTCCTGCAATAGGTCTGTCACTTAGCGGTGCATCAAGGACATAATTCTTCTGTGCAGTAATGAGGATAATCCTCAGACCACGGATCCAATCCGCATCTTTGCTACTAACATATTCCAACATAATTTTTCTCTAGGAACATATCAAAAATAAACACAGGGAAGCAACAACGCAAGCTATTGATCTACAACATAATTTTGCAAAATACTATCAGGACTAAGTTCATGATAAATTCAAGTTCAATTAATCATATTACTTAAGAACTCCCACTTAGATAGACATCCCTCTAATCATCTAAGTGATTACGTGATCCAAAGCAACTAAACCATGTCCGATTAACACGTCAGATGGAGTAGTTTCAATGGTGAACAGCACAATGTTGATCATATCTACTATATGATTCACGCTCGACCTTTCGGTCTCTGTGTTCCGAGGCCATATCTGTATATGCTAGGCTCGTCAAGTTTAACCTGAGTATTCCGCGTGTGCAACTGTTTTGAACCCGTTGTATTTGAACGTAGAGCCTATCACACCCGATTAACATGTGGTGTCTCAGCACGAAGAACTTTTGCAACGGTGCATACTCAGGGAGAACACTTTTATCTTGAAATTTTAGTGAGAGATCATCTTATAATGCTACCGTCAATCAAAGCAAGATAAGATGCATAAAGGATTAACATCACATGCAATCAATATAAGTGATATGATATGGCCATCATCATCTTGTGCTTGTGATCTCCATCTCCGAAGCACCATGCTTGTGATCTCCATCTCCGAAGCACCATCATGATCACCATCGTCACCGGCGCGACACCTTGATCTCCATCGTAGTATCGTTGTCGTCTCGCCAAATAATTGCTTTTACGACTATCGCTACCGCTTAGTGATAAAGTAAAACTATTACATGGTGATTGCATCTCATACAATAAAGCGACAACCATATGGCTCCTGCCAGTTGCCGATAACTCAGTTACAAAACATGATCATCTCATACAACAAAATATATCACATCATGTCTTGACCATATCACATCACAACATGCCCTGCAAAAACAAGTTAGACGTCCTCTACTTTGTTGTTGCAAGTTTTACGTGGCTGCTACGGGCTTAGCAAGAACCGTTCTTACCTACGCATCAAAACCAGAATGATGGTTTGTCAAGTTGGTGCTGTTTTAACCTTCGCAAGGACCGGGCGTAGCCACACTCGGTTCAACTAAAGTGAGAGAGACAAACACCCGCCAGTCACCTTTAAGCAACGAGTGCTCCGAACGGTGAAACCAGTCTCGCGTAAGCGTACCCGTAATGTCGGTCCGGGCCGCTTCATCTCACAATACCGCTGAACCAAAGTATGACATGCTGGTAAGCAGTATGACTTATATCGCCCACAACTCACTTGTGTTCTACTCGTGCATAGCATCAACGCATAAAACCAGACTCTGATACCACTGTTGGGGAACGTAGTAATTTCAAAAAATTTCCTACGCACACGCAAGATCATGGTGATGCATAGCAACGAGAGGGGAGAGTGTTGTCCACATAACCTCGTAGACCGAAAGCGGAAGCGTTATCACAACGCGGTTGATGTAGTCGTACGTCTTCACGATCCGACCGATCAAGTACCGAACGCACGGCACCTCCGAGTTCTACACACGTTCAGCTCGATGACGTCCCTCGAACTCCGATCCAGCCGAGTGTTGAGGGAGAGTTTCGTCAGCACGACGGCGTGGTGACGATGATGATGTTCTACCGACGCAGGGCTTCGCCTAAGCTCCGCAACGATATTATCGAGGTGTAATATGGTGGAGGGGGGCACCGCACACAGCTAAGAGATCTCAAGGATCAATTGTTGTGTCTATGGGGTGCCCCCCTGCCCCCGTATATAAAGGAGCAAGGGGGAGGCAGCCGGCCAAGGGGAGAGGCGCGCCAAAGGGGGGAGTCCTACTCCCACCGGGAGTAGGACTCCTCCTTTCCTTGTGGGAGTAGGAGAAGGGAAGGGGGGAGGAGAAAGAAGGAAGGGGGCGCCCCCCCTCCTAGTCCAATTCGGACTAGCCCATGGGGAGGGGTGCGGCCACCCTTTGGGGTCTTTCTCTCCTTTCCCGTACGGCCCATTAAGGCCCAATACGAATTCCCGTAACTCTCTAGTACTCCGAAAAATACCCGAATCACTCGGAACCTTTCCAAAGTCCGAATATAGTCGTCCAATATATCGATCTTTACGTCTCGGCCATTTCGAGACTCCTCGTCATGTCTCCGATCTCATCCGGGACTCCGAACTCCTTCGGTACATTAAAACTCAATAAAACTGTCATCGTAACGTTAAGCGTGCGGACCCTACGGGTTCGAGAACTATGTAGACATGACCGAAACACCTCTCCGGTCAATAGCCAATAGCGGGACCTGGATGCCCATATTGGCTCCCACATATTCTACGAAGATCTTTATCGGTCAGACCGCATAACAACATACGTTGTTCCCTTTGTCATCGGTATGTTACTTGCCCGAGATTCGATCGTCGGTATCTCGATACCTAGTTCAATCTCGTTACCGGCAAGTCTCTTTACTCATTCCGTAATACATCATCCCGCAACTAACTCATTAGTCAAGATGCTTGCAAGGCTTATAGTGATGTGCATTACCGAGTGGGCCCAGAGATACCTCTCCGACAATCGGAGTGACAAATCCTAATCTCGAAATACGCCAACCCAACAAGTACCTTTGGAGACACCTGTAGAGCACCTTTATAATCACCCATTTACGTTGTGACGTTTGGTAGCACACAAAGTGTTCCTCCGGTAAACGGGAGTTGCATAATCTCATAGTCATAGGAACATGTATAAGTCATGAAGAAAGCAATAGCAACATACTAAACGATCGGGTGCTAAGCTAACGGAATGGGTCAAGTCAATCACGCCATTCTCCTAATGAGGTGATCTCGTTAATCAAATGACAACTCATGTCTATGGCTAGGAAACATAACCATCTTTGATTAACGAGCTAGTCAAGTAGAGGCATACTAGTGACACTCTGTTTGTCTATGTATTCACACATGTATTATGTTTCCGGTTAATACAATTCTAGCATGAATAATAAACATTTATCATGATATAAGGAAATATATAATACTTTATTATTGCCTCTAGGGCATATTTCCTTCAACTATTTGGGTGTACCTATTAGAGGTTATGATATTGAGTTGCCACCTGCTTTTCTGGATTATGAGGCTATGATACGCAACCAGTTTCTTAAGAGGAATGAACATATCCTCCAGTACCGACTAGTCTTTGATAGACGGCGTGCCGTCCTTGTTACTCTTCCTGCTCCTGCTTTCTTTAAATTTCAGGAAATGGGCGATATTTTATAACTAGAGAGGAGGCAAACGAGTATGAGAGAACAGCGGAGGCTGCTCGTCTTCAGGAGGCAGCTCGCCAAGCGGTAGCTGCGGCAGCACAGTAATACCCCAACTTCAACTTTGGATATCAACCAGGCCAGCCATGGCACTAGACCAACTTAGGCCAAAAGCCTAATCTTGGGGAGTACGTATTTCTCACCGAAATTACATTCATGTCCACACACTCATTCTAGTTGTCGGTGTTCATACTTTTTCATTGTATTATCCATGTTAGTTTATTCCTTTTTCCGCTTTCATCTTGTGTGTTTATTAAACCTTAAAGAGAAACAAAACAAAAAAATTAGTTGTAGTTAGTTTACTTTCTATGCTTGCTTAGTCGTAGTATTAAAAGAAAACTCAAAAAGATTTCCCGTTCTTATTTTGCTTGTTGGGAGCTTTCCCGTGTAAATAGTTTTTCTCGTTCTTGTTTTACTTCCTTCAGAGAAACAAAAAAACTCCAAAAATATTTCAGTGTGTTCCTTTGAATTTATTTTCTTTTCTTTCGGGGTCAAGAGGAGAAGACCATGATGAAAACGTTGAGTGGCTCTCTTATGTATTATTGTTGATCTAACAAAGAGCCCATATTACCTAGTCTTCGCATTTGAATTAATGTTTGCAGATTCCAGCTTAGTCCAATGCACATCCACTATTATTATCCACACCGTTTGGTCGTGCAAGTGAAAGGCAATAATGACAATATATGATGAAATGATTGAGATGAGGAAATGTTGGTATGAACTCGACCTATCTTGTTTTTGTAAATATGATTAGTTTATCGTTCCTGATTCAGCCTATTATGAATGAAATATGTTTGCAATGACAAGATTATAATTACTCATGCCATGCTTAATTAGCTAGGAGTTTATAGTGGTTTACCTTGCGTGCCAACATAGAAATTAAAATGGTTGTGATGTAGGATGACAGGATGGTATCCTCCTTTGAATGATTCGAGTGGCTTGACTTGGCACATGTTCACGCATGTAGTTGAAACAAAATCAACATAGCCTCTACGATATTTATGTTCATGGTGATTTATATCCTACTCATGCTTGCATTCAATGTTGGTTAATCTCAGTGCATGTTTATGACTGTTGTCGCTCTCTAGTTGGTCGCTTCCTAGTCTTTTACCAAAAAAGGCTTACACCCCGCTTTATAAATAAAGCAAACCGCCAAGAGCACACATACACGGACTAGTTCAGAACACACACACCCAAGTCACACAACAAGAGGTCCAAAGGTTCTGCTGAGGGCACAACTCAACAAGCCCAAAAAACAACATAAAAAATGAGCGGCCGAGGCCGGAGCCAGGGAGCAAGTCAGGCAGCTAATCAGGATCTGGAGGTGGCGGTGGGGGCGGCGGCGACAGGTGGACGGCCATTGAGCGAAGGTCAGCGATGAAGGTGGAGATGGTGTCCCGGTCCCGAGGGCGGCTAAGCGGCCGCCAAAGCTGCAAGTAACCAGACAGTTTGAAGAGAGCATCAGTAACCCGTCGAAGTGGAGTGCGCTGAATCACAAGCTTATTGTGAATCGTCCAGAGGGTCCACACGAGAGACCCAATCTCAAGCCACCTAATGTGGCGAGTGGGCAGGAGGAAGTCTAGAGTTCGGCGTAGAGGTCGGGGAAGTTGGTGTGGCACCAATCACCACCCACAGCCTCTCTAAAACAGCTCCAAACGAATTGAGCAGACACGCAGGAGAAGAAGATGTGGTTCAAATCTTCGGGGGTACCACAGAACGGGCAAAGACCAGAGCCCAGACCATTGCGCTTGCAGACCTCCACCACAGACGGGAGCCGTCCGCGGATCCATTGCCACATGAAGATCCGGATTTTCAGAGGCAGGCGAATGGACCACACCGCCTTGAGGGGGGACGGGGTGGAGGAGGGGGCAATGGCCGAGTAGAGGGACTTAGTGGAGAATTAGCCCGAAGGCTCAAGGCGCCAACGGACCTCATCCGGTCCCGCATCGACAGCCGGCTCATGGAGGGCGACGCACTGAAGAAGCTCATGCCATGCGGCAACTTTCGGAGGCCCAAATGGCCTCCGGAACGCGAGGCGCCCTAAGTCAATAAGGGCCCGTTCAACTGAGATCGTCGGGACGACAGCGAGGGAGAAGAGGTCGGGGAAACGAGCCGCGAAGGGGGTGTCTCCCGCCTATCGGTCAAACCAGAACAGGGTCACTGATCCCGATCCGACCGATATGGAAGTCCCAATGCGGAGAACGGGGAGCAGTTGAATGACTGCCTGCCAGAATTGGGATCCACCGGACCATTGACAGAAGGCCAGTGGTTGGCCACGCATGTACTTGTTTCGGATGATGTCTAAACACAGCCCGTCGTGCCCTTGCGAGATGCGCCAGAGCCTGCGGGAAAGGAGGGCAATATTCATGCGCTTCGAGCACATGATACCGAGGCCACCTTATTCCCGGGGCTTGTAGATGTCGGGCCAGCTAACCATATGGGATCCCACACCCAATAGAAGCGGGATTGGACCTTTTCGATCTCATGGTGGAGCGTCTCATGAAGGCTGTAGAAGCTCATGAGGAACAAGAGGAGAATGGAGAGTGAGGAGTTGATGAGAATCGTCCGGGCCGCCTTCGACAGCCACCGACCCTGCCAAGGCTCAATGCGCATTTGCAACTTGGCCACAGTCGGCCGCAAGTCAGGAACGGTAAGCCGAGAGTCACTAATGGGCGTTCCCGGAAGGTTGTGGGGAAGGAGCCCAGGCGGCAATTAAGGCGGTTGGCAATGTCGAGGGCCTCTGCCGGAGAGTAGCCCGTCACCATCACATCACTCTTGTCGAAGTTGATCTTGAGGCCAGACATTTGTTGGAAGCAGAGAAGGAGGAACTTAAGGTTAGCGATGTCCGCGTTCGAGCCTTCGACCATAATGATGGTGTCGTCGGTGTACTGGAGCAGGGAGATGCCGGAACCACCGGCCAAGTGGGGGGTCATCCCACGAATATGGCCCGCAGCCTTAGCCGTGTCCAGGATGGCAACAAGTGCGTCCACCACCATATTGAACAAGAACGGGGAGAGAGGGTCGCCTTGTCTCACCCCACAAAGAGTGGGAAAGTAGGGGCCAATCTCCCCATTGATGTTCACGGCAGTGCGACCACAAGAGACCATCTGCATTACACTGGTGATCCAACAGTCATCGAAGCCTTTCCGGAGAAGAACTTCCCGAAGGAAGGGCCAGCTAACAGTGTCATAGGCCTTATGGAAATCGATCTTCAGGAAGACCGCCTTGAGGTGTTTGGAGCGGACCTCATGGAGGACTTCGTGAAGGACTAGCACCCCATCCAGAATATATCTGCCTTGGATGAAGGCAGATTGGTTGGGGTGGGTAATGTGATCCACGAGCAGGGTCACCCTATTGGCGTACCCTTTTGCCAGAATCCGGAAGATCACATTTATGACCATGATTGGGTGAAACTGACGGATGTCAGACCCCCCAGGAACCTTGGAGATAAGAGAAATCGTCCCATAGTTGAGGCGCCCGAGGTCAATGGACACAACGTAGAACTCGTCAAAGATGGCCATGACCTCCGGTTTGATCACATTCCAGAAGGCTTGGAAGAATTTAACCGGGAGACCATCCGGGCCCGGGGCCGAGGTAGGGTTCATGCCTTTGATGGCGGCCCAGACCTTGCCCTTGATGAACGGGGCCATCAGGGCCGCGTTCTCCGCATCGGTGAGAAGCTGGCGGCCGGACCAACAGTCCAAGGCCAGATATAAGCTGCTCCGAGGAGCAGTTGCGAACAGGGATCTATAGAATCCGTCAACGTGGGACCTAATGTCACGCGGGGACTGCAAGAGAGTCGGGCCATCCCAGAGGAGGGGGATGGTGTTGCGTCTACGACGGCCATTCGTTATGGCCTGGAAATAAGTCGTGTTCGCATCGCCCTTCAATACCCATTTCTGGGCACCACGCAAGTGCCAGTAGCCCTCCTCGTCGGAGTAGATGATAGAAAGTTGGTCCGCGCATGTCCAGGGCCTGGATAGCAGACAGCAGGGCCTTCTTGCGCTCGCGGAGGTCTTGCCCCAGGTTGGCACCCCACCCCTTAATGAACTGACGGCCACGCTTGGCACAGAAATGCCATGAGTCGATTGCGGAGGGGGGCGAGACTGGGACTGAGGTTGGGCACGAGCCTCCACCCAATGGGCACCAACAGCCTCGACGAAGCCAGCTTGGGACAACCAAAATATCTCAAACAAAAATCAAGGAGGGATTGGGGGGCGCTCGTCAGCGGAAGAAAGAAGGAGGGGGACGTGGTCGGAGGCAATCTGAGTAATGGCCCGGAGGGAGGCAAGACAACAACGGAGGTCCCATTCTGGGGAAACTAGGACCCGGTCCAGGACGGACTGGGTTGGAGCAGCCTCATGGTTGGTCCAGGTGAACTTGGCACCAACCCTATCTATTTCACGGAGACCAAGGTCAGCAATGCAGTCATTGAACATTTGCATACGCGCAAAGTTGACGTGCGAATTGCTCTTGTCTTCCGCGAAACGTAGGAGGTTAAAATCGCCCCCAACTACCACCGGAAGCGAAGCAGTCGAAACCTTCCGGTGGAGCTCCTCGAGGAAGAAGGCGGACCGACTGTGGTCGGCGGGGCCGTAGACGATAATAACCTCCCACTTGAAGTTGAGGGCGCGTTCAAAAAGTTCCATGCTAACAAAGAACTGGCCCCGGTCCATACTGCCCACCTCGAAGGTGGCATCCTTCACGCCTAACAGGATGCCACCGGAATGGCCCGAGCTCCCACTAGAAGGGAGCCAATGCCAGGAGAAGAGGTGGGTGCTAAGGCGGTCGAGTTCTGGGAGGAAGAATTCCGCGTGCATGGTTTGTTGGATGGCGACAATGTCAATGTGTTCATCTCGCATGTACTAAATGAGTTGGCGGCGGCGGCCATCATGGCCGAAACCGCGGATGTTCCAGAAGAGGCCACGCATCAAGCATCCATTGAGGGGCTGATTGACCCCAGGACACGAGATGCGCTTTGGGCGCGGAGAGCGGCGGTCCAAGAACGGGTGCGGCCCCGAAGCTCGGCAGCGGTCAGGGGGAGGATGCCACCGGCCCTCCGAGGAGGAGGCGGGATAGCATCCTCCGACGCGATCAATGGGGCGGGAGGCGAGAGCAGAGCTGCTCGGGCCTCCGCGAGACTATCGTCAAGAATCTCGCGGGCCCTAATGGCCTCGATCTCGACTAAGGGGGGACCAACCTCCCCCCTGAAGTTGAACGCGGAGTCAGTCGCGACCTTCGCTAGGTGACCAAGCGGAACCGACTCGAGAGCAGAGAAGGAACAAGTAGATGCCGAGGGGGGGACTGCAGGCATACCTGGCTCCAGGTTCCGGGCAGCCGCCCGGAGCTCCGCCCGCTCGTGGATGGGCAGCGCCGGGCTACCCTCGGGGTGCGCCGCGTCATGCGGAGCGCTCCGGCGGGAGGAAGTCACCGGAGAGGAGGCAGACCGGCCGCGGCGGGAGTAGGCCCCAACACGCGGAGGGGGAGGCTGGGCGGCCAAGGGGGTGTTTACCCGGGTCTCCCCGTCCCTGCCAGGGTCCGCCACGAGAGGGAGCTGGAGAGCTGGGCCAGCACAGCTGAGGAGCATCGGAGTCGGGGTCGGAGTCGAGCACAGCGAGGTTGGAGCAGGGGCGTCGACGAGTGGAGCCCAGGGGGCGGTGGGGGGCGCAACCGGAGGAGACAGGACGGCCACGGGGGGCGCCTCGGGTGGGAGGGCCACCGACGGGGCCGCCGCGATGGCACTGAGGCTCACCGCCGGTGGAGTTTCACAGAGGGGACCCGACGGGGCGGTGGTGAGCACAGCGCCAGGGGAGGGAGCCGGGGTGGCCACCTCCCCCTCGGAGACCGGCGAGGGCGGGTCGGGGACCAGCGATGCAGCCGGGGGGAGCACCGTCTCCAGGAACGGCCCGACGGGAGTAGGGGGGCGGGGGAGCAAGGGGAGGAGGCGGGGCAGATGACCAAGCCCACACTGGAGGTGTCGCAGGCCTCAGGGGACTCGGCCACCGAGCTGAGAGGAGCCTCGAGCAGCAGGCCAGGTGCGGCCTGGCGCCCATGCCCACCGGCGGCCGGAGGCGAAGGAGAGCGGGACTGTGAATGGGAGTGCGAGTCATCCGATCCCCCCTCGTCTTCCGACCGGTGGGAGCAGGGGCGGTGGCGGCCGTGGTAGTCCCCGTCGATCCCCGGGTTGCCTCGGGGGGGGGGCATCGTCGGCGAAGCGGGGACGGCCAACGTGGTTGGGATGGTCGGGGGCGATCCGGAGGTCGTAGCCCTGGTCATTGAAGAACACGCGCACGGTGACATGGAGCTTGGAGGAGTCTAAGCACTTGACCCTGACCCAGACCTCCTCCTCCTTGCAGAGGGAGAGCTCGTCCAACATCACCACGTTGCCCAGAATCCTGGACATCGGGCGGATAACGAGCTTAGACCGGGCAATGTCAGGGAGACCGCCCACAAGGATCCAGGCAGTATCCAGGACGGCCAATGCCGTGGCGTCAAGGACCGGCTCGGTGATATCGACAACGAGCTGGTTGAGGGCGAGGGTGATCCGGCCACTACGAGTGGCGTAGCCGTAGCTGATGGTGTCGGGGAAGACCACGGTGAAGATGTGACCGACAGTAGGATTGACCACCCAGTCCCACTGGCGACGGTAGAGGTGGTTGAGCTCTGCCTCAATCATCTTCAGAGAGGCCACCCCGTCGACCATAGTGACGACCGCCTGAAGGGAGGGGGTGGGAGGAGGGAGATTGGGGACCTTGAGGTGGAAGAAGCCCAGCCCCTCGATACCGTGGCCGTACATCATGAGCTCCGACGTCACCGGTCGATCCGGGCAGGATGCCCGGGATCCTTGCAGATGTAGCAGCACTGGGAGTTGACGCAGTTGACTTGCGAGTGGCCCACCACCCTGCAATTGAAGCAAGGGGGCGAGGAAGGTTGGAGACGGGGCCCGGAGCGGAGGAGGAGCCCGGGGCCGAAGGGGGAGGGAGGTCGGGTTGCCTTGGCCCTGGCCGCGGCGCTTCTTCTTCTTGGCGGGGCCTTGGCGGCCGCGGGAGGGGGCGCCGCCCGGGGTGGCAGCAGCAGAGGGAGCCGAGGGGCCGGAGGCATGGGGCGGCACATACTTCCGAGCAGCAGGAGCGGGCGGTGGAGGCTTGGATGCGGGGGGACGGGGGGCGCCCTGCCCGAGACGGGGAGGGGCTACGACCGCGACGCCGAACCAGGGACGGCGAGCGTTCCCGAGACTGCCAGTCCCTAGAAGCCGCCGGGTGAGGAGAGCAGGACCAGCCCCAGGAGTCGCGGCGGGCCGGGGAGCGGCGATCATCACGGCGGCCGTCGCGGAGCTCCCGTAGCTCACGCCGGAGCTCCTCTTCCCGGCGCATACCCACTTTGTTGACTTGTCTGTACACATACTCTGCAAATTGGGATGGGCCTAGACTTGTCTGTACACATACCCACTTTGTTGACTCAAGTAAATTCAAGCTAATGTTATACAATGATCTTTCTACTTTTCATACTTAAGACCAAAGGAAATAGAAACATAAAAGAAACAAAAAACACAATACAGAGAGACAAGTAGCTTTCACGTGACACTTGACTGTTCTGGTATATAAAAATCTTCATCATCGTCATCGTCGTCTTCGATCCGTTTAACATAGTCTTCTAAGTTCTGCAATAACTAACAGCATGACAGGTTTAGAAATAATTTAATACAAGTTTGCACATGCAGGTACCATAGACGATTAATCTGAAAGTGATTGATTTGATGAGTTATTTGTCTTCTTCATCTTGTTTTGTTGTTGTTGTTTCCTCCTGTAACTGCACACAAAATGACCAATATAGAGAGAAAATATTTTAAGAAAATGATGCTACAGGACCACCATGCCATAAGCAAAACAATCTACATATTACCCAAAATGTGAAGCGATCCACGTGAAACTTTTATCAAATATAGAGAAAACAAAGTATGTGAGATCTTGCCTTTTGATGAGCGGAATGCTTCAAAATTTCATACATCTGGTCAACGGAGACTCCAACATGTCTAGACTGTATACAACACAATAAAACAATGTCAGTAGTAAGTAAAGTCAAAATTTCATGTGCATGTACAGGTACAGGTTAACTGAACTTAAAAGAATGGCAAGATGCCCAGATCGTACTTTCATCGACATCAACTCTTCTAAAGCGGCAAGTATGTCCATGTCTTGCTTTGAATACATTGCTCTATTCTCGAGTGCTCTCATTGCATCTCCCATCTTCTGCACTTCTCACTTCCTATTCTCTTTATCCACAACCTGAATAATGGAAAATAAACAAATATGATTAAATTGAAGCAGTGAGATGTACCTGGAACCCTACAAGGGGGTGCATGCTGGAATAAAGAAAGGTGGCCTGTCGCTCGAAAATCTTATAGTGCAATGACTGCTCCGCCATGGGATGCAAGCTGAAGGAGATGATGGAAATGGAGACGCAGCCTGTGTCGCAGGCGAGGGTGTGGGAAAAGAGAGAGATGAGAAGTCTAGGTTGAATACCTAGCAGACGAAGGAAATACCTAGAGGCAGCGGCGGCCTGGAGAGTCTAGGCGGCGGCGAGACGGCAGCGAGGCAAGTCCAGGCGTCGGCGAGCTACTCCGGTCTGCAGCGAGGGGCCGCTGCTTGTTCGTGCAGTCGCCCAAACCGCTGCTATAGACTCGATCGGGATTGGGCGGGTGGATGGATCGAAGCTAAGGGCAATGGATACGGTCTTGATGGGGACTGGATTAGGGTTTAGGAGTGGATGGACCTCATGCGTAGCTCGTAGGCCTCCCTCCTTCGAATGGGCTGCTGGCTCGCGAAGGCCCAATGCACCAGAATCGTCCATTTTGGTTCGTGGAGCACCAGCCCACAGGACAGCTGGGCCAGATTAGCCCCACTATGAAACATATCTTTTTCACATTAAATCTGATGGCCTGGAACTCCCAGATCGCGAAAACGGATGGTCGAGAATCCAAATCGCTGTGAGGGCTCGCTTTAGCTGCGGTTATACTGTCCTTAATGAGTGGACTCCGCTCAGCATTCATGAGAAAATGACTGGTAATCGGGATGCCTAGTCCCATTGCTCAAATCAAATCAAAATAATTGCAAACAAAACTCCCCCAGGATTGTTGTTAGTTGGACGGTACCTGTTGTTTCGGACCAGCCGTGGAGTGTGATTGTTGGTGGTGGGGGAGTATAAACTTTACCATTCTGTTTGGGAACCACCTATAATGTATGTAGCATGGAAGATACCGAGAACTCTTGGTTGTTATGTTGACAATGAAGGCATACCGCTCAAAATATTATTTATCTCTATTTCAGAACTCGAGCTCTGGCACCTCTGCAAATCCCTACTTCCCTTTGCGAAGGGCCTATCTATTTTTATTGCTGAGTCGTCATCCTCTTATAAAAAGCACCAGTTTGAGAGCACCACTATCATTTGTATGCATTGTTATTAATTTATATTGAGTATGACTGTGACTGAATCTCTTTCACCATGAATTACAATGTCTAGTCAGTCCTCGATCTTTAGAGCTGCTCTGCATTTATGTTTTGCGGTCTCAGAAAGGGCTAGCGAGATACCATCTTGTTATATCATATCATGATTGTTTTAAAGTAGTGTTGTCATCCGAGATTTATTATTATTGCTCGCTAGTTGATTATGCCATTGATATGAGTGAATGTGAGACCTAAAAGTTATTGTGAATATTGTTAGTTCATAATCTTTGCTGAAAACTTGAATGATGGCTTTACATATTTGCAACAACAAGATCAAACAAAGTTTGTAAAAGTTTTTCTTTATCACTTTCAGTTTGTCAACTGAATTGCTTGAGGACAAGCAATGGGTTATGCTTGGGGCAGTTGATATGTCTCCATCGTATGTACTTTTCCAAACTCTTTTGCCCTTGTTTTGGACTCTAACTTATATGATTTGAATCGAACTAACCCGGACTGACGCTGTTTTCAGCAGAATTGCCATGGTGTTATTTTTATGCAGAAATAAAAGTTCTCGAAATGACCTGAAAATCAACAAAGATAACTTTTGGAATTAATAAAAAATACTGGCGAAAGAATCAGCAGCAGGGGGCCACACCCTAGCTACAAGGTTGGGGGGCACGCCCACCCCCCTGGGGCGCGCCCTCCGACCTGTGGGCCCCGTGGACCTCCACCGGCCTCAAATACAACTCCATATATTCACTTTCGAGGAGAAAAAATCAGAGAGAAGGATTCATCGCGTTTTACGATACCGAGCCGCCACCAAGCCATGTTCTTCCTCGGGGGGGGGGGGGGCAGGTCTAGAGTCCGTTCGGGGCTCCGGAGAGGGGAATCCGTCGCCATCGTCATCATAAACCATCCTTCATCACCAATTTCATGATGCTCATCGCAGTGTCTGAGTAATTCCATCGTAGGCTTGCTGGACCGTGATGGGTTGGATGATATTTACCATGAAATTGAGTTAGTTTTGTTAGGGTTTGATCCCTAGTATCCACTATGTTCTAAGATTTATGTTGCTATGAATTTGCTATGCTTAATGCTTGTCACTAGCGCCCGAGTGCCATGATTTCAGATCTGAACCTATTATGTTTTCATGAATATATTTGTGTTCTTGATCCTATCTTGCAAGTTATAATCACCTAGTACATGTTATGATCCGGCAACCCCGGAGTGAAAATAGTCGGGACCACTCCCGGTGATGATCGTAGTCCTGTATTCACTAAGTGCTAATGCTTTGGTCCGGTAATCTATTAAAAGGAGGCCTTAATATCCCTTAGTTTCCAATAGGACACTGCTGCCACGGGAGGGTAGGACAAAAGATGTCATGCAAGTTCTTTTCCATAAGCACGTATGACTATATTTAGAATACATGCCTACATTACATTGATGAACTAGAGCTAGTTCTGTGTCACCCTATGTTATAAACGTTGCATGATGAACGCCATCTGACATAATTATCCATCATTGATCCATTGCCTACGAGCTTTTCCCATATTGATCTTTGATTCGTTACTTCTCCGCTTTTACTGTTACAATTGCTACGAAACTATTACTGTTACTTTTGCCACCGTTACCGTTACTTCCATATAACTTTGTTACTAAATACTTTGCCGCAGATATTAAGTCTTTCAGGTGTGGTTGAATTGACAACTCAGCTGCTAATACTTGAGATTATTCTTTGGCTCCCCTTGTGTCGAATCAATAAATTTGGATTGAATACTCTACCCTCGAAAACTGTTGCGATCCCCTATACTTGTGGGTTATCACTGGGGCGCATACAAACCGCCCCTCAAGGGGGCGTAGGCACTCGGCGGTGGTCATCATGGTGGTATCGAGGATCAAACTGCCCGTGGCCTCGACCAAGGTACTGGTCCTGGCGATAACCACGATATTCACGCCGCGGAGGCGATCTTGGGTTATCTGCCGACTGAACTGTGTCCGCCAGAACAGACCTGCTGTGAATCCTGTTGCGCGACTGAGAAACCACTGAGCTCTGTTCTCCGGCCGCCCTGAGCAGTGCTCGAATCTGCTGTAACCCTCTACCAGCCTCAGAACGGGACAGCTGGATAGAATCTACAATTCAAGCAGCTGCTACAACATTCTGGATCGGGGTACGGTATACCTGACACTCTTCTTGAGGCCCAGTCGGAAACAATTGTCGTTGCCATCGACTGGGACTTGCAATTTGCAGGCGGGCATGGTGGTCGAGTGCTTGCTGAAGATTCTCCAGGCGCGTATGCTCAGCCAGGGTGGCTAAGTGCGCAGCCTCCAAATCCCGAGCCTTGGAGGTCTCCCCAACGATGGGTGTCTGGAGAGCCTAAACTTTTCTGCGGTGCAGCTCCTCCCTCTGCTCTGCAATGAGGGCTTGAGGGTAATACTCGTCGTGGTCGCGCGACAGGCCACCGCTGTCGTCACCGCCGCCGCGATGAAATCCGGGCGGACTACGTTAGGAGTCAACCATGAGGACTTCTGCCGCGGGATCATTGCTCTCACACTCGGAAAGCATATCTGAATGGCTAGTCAGAAAATCAAACAACCCATAGAGAGCTTCATCGGGCTCAATCGCCGTGATTTGAGGGGTGGTCGACTGGCGGGCCACCGCATACTTCACCCACCGCTGGAGCCTCGAGCGACCGGATCGCTTGCGGCGTCAGACAGCGGGGAGCGAAGACGCTATGGGAGCCGACCGATACTGAGTCGACGGCTGCCGTAGGAGGACACCGCAGGCACTCGCACGGAGGTGCGCTGCCCCGCGAATGGGAAGAGCCTCGACATCGAGGGGGGCTTCTTGGAGCTAGGCGGAGTTGTCGGCAATGAAGGTGAGCGCGCTGAGGCGGATCTCGTGGCCCAGGGCCAAACCACCGCTGGAAACCATGTTGATGAAGATCGAAGAATGCAACCTCACCGGAAGTCGCTCAGACGCCTGCCTCACGGTGGGCGCCAACAGTCGTGGGAACGAGTCTAACAGTAGAAGTAGGGGGTACGTAGCAGAGGGCGGTGTCCTAGCTATGACGAGGTTGTACGCACAGTTTTACGAGTTCAGGCCCCTCTCGGAGGAGGTAACAGCCCTACGTCTCGGTGTCACGGAGGCTTGTCGATTGGAGTGTTGAATAGTTACAGGGGTGCGAACCCTTGTGCCAGAGGGGAGGGGTGACTTATATAGAGTGCGCCGGCCCCTCACAGCCCTCAGTTACACATGGGTTCAATGAGAGTTAAGTCCGGAACGTTACTAACGCCCGTATTAAATGGTCCTTATGACAACGGAGTGAATGCCTAACCGTTGTCATCCTGGGTTGACTCTAGGTATTCTGTACTCCGAGGTAATTCTTGTATGGTCGAGTGAAATAGCGATGGTCTAGTGGAATTGGGATATCCGAGTGAAATCTTGTGTCGAGTGTATTACACTTCATGATGGTTTCAGTTGGTATCTCTTGTTTATCCTTGTACATGTCATCATCAGGCACTGCACCCTCACGAACGACACACCGTACTCGATCAATTTGTCATCCTCTGGATGTTTGACCTTCGACCTGTATGCCCACCACCTCCGCCTGACTTTCTCCTCAGGGCGAATCTGCCTGCTCCATCGCCCAGAGGAGATACTCGTTGAACTCGAAGGACAGTGGCACCCTCATCACCGACGTCTCGCTCTTTCGCATACATTGCCACATGGCACTCACCGTCCTCGAAATCTCCCACTCGTTGTCAAACATAGTAAGGATCTCCTTCAACCTGCCTAACTTCGCCTGGTCGCCGCCCGCGATCTGCCCGATTCGCTGCTTCATCCTCTCCATAGATGTCCTTCCGAGAGGTCCGGTGCTGGCTTTGGAAGATGGGAGGAGAGACGGTGGTCTTGCGATGGAGAAGAGGGAGAGGCGAGACAGTGGTTTTGCAATGGAGAAGATGGAGAGGAGAGGGGGTGGTTTTGGGATGGAGAAGAGGGAGAGGCGAGACGGTGGTTTTGGAATGGAGATGATGGAGAGGAGAGGAGGTGGTTTTGCAATGGAGAAGAGGGAGAGGAGTGTGCGGCAGCGATTTAGGATTGGACGAGAGGGCCGGCGCGCTGTGAATGGATCGAAATCAAAATCAATTTACCCTTCAATTAAAAAAGCGACCCTGCATTAACTAGTCTCCCTTGTATTCTGGGTCATATTTGACCATGATTTTCACAAAAAAATATGTTATTTGTTGCAAAAATAATATAATTTGAAAGTATATTCAGATACGAACCAAACGATAGAATTTCTGATGACATGATTCACATTTTGCTTGTCAAATACTGTACGTGGTCAAACTTTGACCCAAAAAACGCAAAACAAAAAAATACTTCCAAGACGAGCGCCGCTCCTCTCCTCTTAAACCACCGCCGCTCCTCTCATGTTCCAATCCAAATCCAGCGCCGCTCCTCTCTTCTTCCATTTCAAAACCACCGCCCCTCCTCTCCTATTCCAATCCAAAACCAGCGCCGCTTCTCTCCCGTTCTAATGCAAAACCAGCGCCGCTCCTCTCCTCTTCCATTAAAAAACCACCACCAGCGTGAAGGTGTTGTGGAGAAGTAGATCGATGGAGGAGTACAACCGATACGGGAGGATCGCAGACGGCGACCCAGTGAAGCTAGCTAGGATGTTGGAGATACAGTCTTGGTTTGACAACAAGCACCAATTAGCGGCGACGGTGACATCCATGCCCAAATATCTGTAACAGAGCGAAACGGCGGTGATACTCCCGAAGGGAGTCATGTGGGAGTACATAGAGTTGCTCCTCTGGGCCATGGAGCAAACCGATTCACCGAATCTGATCGTGAGGCAACGGTGGTGGGAGTATCGATCCAAGATGGAGCATCCACCAAATATTGAAGGATCGAGCATCTACAGGGTGTCGTTTGCGAGGGTGTTGTGCCAGAGTGAGCCGATGGAGTCTTCGTTGACCGAACCCAACTGCAAGAGGAGAAAAACAGTTGGCCCGACGAAGCTACCCCGCCATCCTCTCCCTCACTGTTCACCTCGTCTCACGAGGCGGCTGTCTGCCTCCGAGGAATAGGAGGGGACTACCCCCCAACCCAATAGTCGGGCAGGTTGTGAATTGTCAGGAAGAGCTTAGGGTTGTCAGTATTTGTAGGTTATGAATTGTGTTTTGTGTTGTGTATTTTGAGAGTACTTTCAGATATGAATGTCTTTTAAATTTCAGATTTGCAGTATTGAGCATATGAAGTATTTTATGAATTCTAGAGATCTATCTTTAGCACTTAAAAAATATAGATTCATATAAAAGTGCAGACAATGTGATTCTCAGAGAAGAAACTGCAAGTTTCAGTTTCAGATAAGAAACTGCAAGTTTCAGAGGCAGAGCATTTATATTAACACGCCCTTTTCAAACAGGGATAACATCATGTTGGAAGTTTTATTCATGGTCGAAAATGGAACTACCAGCCAGTTAACATCATGTTGATCAACATTCATGCATAGCACATCTTCATACGATGCACTGTCAAAAAGATATGCTATTTTTAAAATGCCAACACAATGTCAAGTGTGCGAAAAATAGAGAAAATGAGGGACGAAGTTTTGGCAAGTGTTGGACATGGTGTGCCGTTGTGAACATGCTGAATAAACGAGAGGAATCTGGAGATGACTGTACGTGAAGAGGCGGACAGTCGGGACCCACCAGGTCCATGGCCGTACGCAAGCAAGTGCCTCATTGAAAAAATACTTCCTCCTAATGCTATATTGACGTTGGGACCCACGGGTTTATCAACATAGTTACATTTTTTTAGGTGCTTCAATGTAGTTACTAAATGAGATAAATTTTTACAAGGAAGCCGGGGAGCTGGCAGGTATCATTTATTATCAATGGGCCAGCAAGTATCAGCTGGGTTGTGTGCTGCCTCGTCTAGGCTTTCTTTTTGAATATGTGCAACCCACGACATGCCGGTTTGTATTTTCTTGAGGGCCGTCATGTATCGACCGGTCTATAGACCTCCCATCCTAGGTTTTATTTTTCCTGAAACATCCGCAGCCCATCTTATACATTTTTTGGAAGAAAACGCAGAGGTATGTTCTAGAAAAAGATAAAATGGACAGTAAATACTGAATAAATGGGTTGAATATATGCCACATTTTTTGATGCTAAAATGTGAGCCAATAGGTCGAAGCCAACGCAAGTCGTTGTCAACTTAGTCAACAAATGATTCTGACATCGATAGCCGTTGGATTTACGTCCAACGACCGGCATCCATCTTCAATCTCTCGTCTTCTTCCTCCAGCGCCGCCGGGACCACCTGCTCCCGCCTCCTGCTGCTAACAGCTCTGCTTAGCATGCTTCACTGTGAAGCGCTACCCCACCGCCGGCCAGGCCATCCCTCCACCCCTCCACACCTCCTGTTATTCTCCACCGATTGCCGAACCACGCCGCACGAGAACCAGTTAACCGTCGTACACCTCTCCGTCTGCGACTCCACTTCCGCCTCTTCCCATCTCCGGCTCGTTGCCGTCCCGGGCCTCGCCGTCATCCACCACCTTGGATGCGCTCGGCGTTGCGTGGTCAACCTGGTCAACAAATGAGATTCATCAGAAGAGGACTGTACGTGGAGAGGCTGACAGTGGGGACGCACCAGGTCCATGGACGCAAGCATGTAACCGCCTCCTCATTACGCGAAAATAAAATTATTCATCCCCCTGAAAGTTGGAACCCACCACGTATATCTTCGCACGGAAGGAAGTGCCTCCTTATTCTTGCCACTGACAGCTGGGACCCACCAGCTACATCTACGCACGCAAGGAAGTGTGTCCATATTACGAAAAAAATGATTCTTCCCCCTGACAGTTGGGACCCACCAGCTATATCTTCGCACGCAAGGAAGTGCCTCCTTATCCTCCCTAACAGTTGGGACCCACCCAGTTGAACAGTACTTAGGATTGTCTGTCTAGTCGTGAACGTGTATGTACATACTGGTCGATCGGTCTCTCTGCAGCGATGAACCGTGACCGAGTAAGGAGGGGCACGTGTCGTAGTAGAGACGCGAACGTAGCTTGCACGCAGTCCCTTCTATATTGTGTACATGTACATACAGCCACGCTACAAGAAAGTAAATACGGTTGCGTACCTACATATGGGTGGGGTCTTGAACGCGTACAGCGACGGCGTCCTGTTCATCGGCAGCCAACCGGCTAGGTCAGAACGGAGAAACTGCGTCGTGTTCATCGGGAGGCAACGGAATGCGTCATGTTCATCAGGAGCCAACCGACTTGTACGGAACAGCCAAAACGAGGCCTGACGTACCACAGAACGGAGGAAACAGCCTTCTGTTTGACCTCCTACGGTCAAAACGGGATCCTGTTGATCAGAAGGGGTGTGGCCTATAGCAAAACTAAGTAAACGGACTTTTCTTCGAACTCTTACGGTCGAAACAGGGTCCTGTTGATCGCGAGGGATGTGGCGTACCACTAAACGAGACTCCACGGGCTATTGTTCATCCACCGTCGACCTCCTCCAGCCTCCACCGACTACTGTTCAACCAGCCCTCCACAGGGTCCTATTCATCTAGCCTCCACCATCTACTGTTCAACCAGCCCTCCACGGGATCCTGTTCATCCACCCCCAACCGGCTCGATCGGGGTCCTGTTCATCCAACGGCAAGGGCCTCTACTACCATGGGTCCTGTTCATCCAACCCCCACCTGGAACTGTTCATCCAACCCCCAACAACGCACACAGTTCTTCAAGAGGCGACAGGTTTGATCGGCTTCAGTTAGCAGCAGTAGGGAAGGAATCGCTTGATCGGGTTCAGTTAACAGCCAGGGATCGATCGATCGCTCGGGTTTAGTAATGCGTAGCCAGTACAATCGCTCGGGTTCAGTAAGCGAACGCCTCGCTCGGGTTCAGTTAGAGCCCAATGCCTCACACCCACGCGCGTACGTGTATGAGAGAAATGCGCAATCCCTCAGTGCATCGCTCAGCCCCGACCACCCACCGTAACCGAGAACTCCCCGATATTTTCTTCGCCCTCACTTGTACCATGACTTTTTTTCGTCATGGACGGCCCAAAGAACGTCATGCAGCTGCGTCTCCGATCCACCCAGGACAAAAAGCCCATTTTCTGTCATGATTTTTTATCATAGAAGTAGGAGCCCACCACATCTATGATGATACCGGATTTTGTCACAATTATCGTCATAAAAGTGTCATAAGCATGATTGAAAAAAAATTCGTTCAGTCCAAAATGTCACAGATGTGTCTTTTATTTTGTAGTGAAAGCTGACATAACAGCTAAGGAAAACTATCTTTAAGACAGTGAGACAACCCCAAAGTCCTGTCTTGATGTAGTGTTCGAGTTACTGGCCACTACCGCTGGCACAAGCTCTTTGAACTCACTGTCTAAATCAGGTCGGTTTCTTGAGTCCCAACTACAAGCTGAAAGACATCGATCAGCTATGCTACGACAAGAAGCCGAAGGACTGAGGAAGTCCCTGGAGAATTCAGATGCATATTGTTATGACCGGTTTAGCATATAACCGGAGGAGGCCCACTGGGCACTAGTTAGGGGCTTGGCCCACAAGTTATCTTAGGTTAATTATTATGCAAGTTATCTAGGTTATAAATATAGGCTGTAAGACTCTTTTTAGAATTAAGCAATAAAGATATTTTCTATCCCTATTGCTCGGCTCCTAGAGGAGCCGGAACCCTAGCCGCCGCCAGCCCTAACCACCGCCGCCCTCCTCTTCTCTCGCGACGGCGCCGACGCGCCGGAGCACGCACCCTCACCCCCAACCTCCGCTGTTCTGCCCCTATAACCTAAGGAGTAGAGCCCGTAGGAACCCTAGTCCTACCAATTTGGTAATCAGAGACCAAGTTCCGATCATGTCCCTGCCACCACCACTGCCGGCGCTTTCCAGTGGCTCCACTGCGCCGATGACGACGGGGCCACCCCTCACCGCGCCGATGACGACGGCGCCGCACCTCACCGCGCCGATAACGTCCGCCGCCGGGATAACCGCGCTGGCGGGCCTCGGCTCCACCGAGGCCCCGGTCGCGCCGCCATCCCGGTGCCCTCTGCGCCACCGCCGTTCGCCGTCTTCACACCGGAGCAGGTCACGGCTACCCTGCAGGACCTCGTCACCGCCGTCCAGGGCCTCCACTTGCAGCAGCAGCAGTACGCGACCGGTCCCTACATGCACCTGCCGACGGTGCCCGCTACCGCCTACGGCCAACCGCCGTGGCCGGCCCAGGGCGTCTCCCTGTTCGGTGCCCCTCTGATGCTGCCGTTCCAGGCGGCTTCACCGGGCGGGCCCCCGGCTGCCGTGACGCCCCTCTGGCCCTCGGTGCTGACGCCGTCATCGGGCCCCTGTCCGATCCAGCAGATGCCGTTCCAGGTGGGACACCTCGGCGGGACCATGCCGGCCGCGGCCCCTCTGTGGTACCTGCAACCACCCTCCTCCGCGGCCACCGACGCCCCGCCCAATCCCCGCCACCGACGCTACAACAACCGGCGCCACCCCTGCCTAGCTCGGGGGCACCCCCGCCGACCAGCCTCCCGCTTCATCAGGTCCGGTTCCCACCTTCCCCGCCGCCACTTCCAGCGTGGGCGGTTGGGTCTTCGCCTTCGCCGGTCTACACCACAGCCCCCGGACAGCCGACACCGTTCCCCCAGTTCGGGGGGCCATCGGGTTCCGCCGGTCCCTACCCGGAGTACTCCGACCAGGCGCCACCCGCCTCGCTGCTCCGCACCTCCGAGCCAGCTCGACACGGTGTTCCCTCCCAGGCACTGGCGCGGTTTGCCAAGATCGACTTCACCACTTATGACAGCACGGAGGATCCCCTCAACTGGCTCAACCAGTGCGACCAGTTCTTCCGCGGGCAGCGCACACTCGCTTCAGAGCGTACCTGGCTTGCCTCTTATCACCTTCGCGGCACGGCACAAGCGTGGTACGACGCTCTCGAGCAGGACGAGGGTGCCATGCCTACTTGGGAGCGCTTCCGCGAGCTCTGCCTCCTCCGCTTTGGGCCCCCGGTTCGCGGGAGCCGCCTGTCGGAGCTCGGCCGCCTTCCTTTCACCTCTACGGTGCAGGACTTCGCCGACCGCTTCCAGGCCTTGGCGTGCCATGCGTCGGGCGTGACGGCGCAACAGCGCGCCGACCTCTTTGTTGGAGGGCCTTCAGGATCACATTCGCGTCGACGTGGAGCTTCGCGGCCCTCAGGATCTCCAGACGGCCATGTATTACGCACGGGCCTTTGAGGCTCGCGCCCAGGCCATGCTGCCGGCTACCCCAGCTCGAGGAGGCCGGCAGACCAGCCGCCCGCCACCTGCACCAGCCCGGCCGCTCCCGGCCTCAACAGCGCCCACTACCTCGGCCTCGACGCGCCCCTTTCGGCGTCTCTCTCCTGCGGAGCAGATGGAGCGGCGGCGCCAGGTCCTCTGCGTTAACTGTGACGAGCCCTATACGCCGACCCATGTGTGCCCGCACCTCTTCTACTTGGAGACGGTCGATTTCACCGAGGAGGACGCTTTGGCCGATGAGGCCGTGGCACTACCACCCCCAGCGGCGGCTGAGGGCGCACCCGCGGCTGCCCCGGCGACGGCGCTCGTGGTCTCTCTCCACGCGCTCGCCGGGATCCGTGACGAGCGGACCATGCTCTTGCCGGTGACAATCAACGGTGAGCGCTTGGTGGCCTTGGTGGATACAGGCTCCACCCATAACTTCCTGCCCGAGGCTACCATGCGTCGCTTAGCGCTTCAGCCAACAGGCGGGGAGCAACTTCGGGTCACGGTGGCCAACGGCGATCGCCTCCGGTGCCATGGCCTCGCACGGGACATACCCATCACCATCGGCAGGGAACACTTCTCCATCACCTGTGCGGGCATCAACTTGGGCTGCTTCGACTTCATCCTTGGCGTCGACTTCCTGCGGACCCTTGGTCCCATTCTTTGGGACTTCGATGCGCTGATGATGACCTTCTGGCGGCTGGGCCGCCGCATTCGGTGGGACGGCGTTGGGGGTGCCATGCCCCTACCATCTCAGCTTCAGCTGGCCGCGGCCACCTCCAAGGCCGAGCATCCGCTCTTGGAGAAGCTTCTGCAGCAACACGGCGACCTCTTAACCGAGCCATAGGGTCTTCCGCCCACCCGCGCATATGATCACCGTATACATCTCTTGCCGGGCTCTGCGCTGGTGGCGGTGCGTCCTTACTGTTACCCACAGCTGCAGAAGGACGAGTTGGATCGGCAGTGTGCGCTCATGCTCGCGGCAGGCATCATTTGGATCTCCACCTCGCCATTTACCGTGCACGTGCTTCTTGTCCGCAAGTCGGACGGCACGTGGCATTTCTGCATCGACTACCGTGCCCTTAATGCTGTTACGCTTAAGGACAAGTTCCCTATTCCGGTGGTTGATGAGCTCCTGGATGAGCTACACGGGCGTGCTTCTTCACCAAGCTCGATCTCCGATCAGGGTACCACCAGGTGCGCATGCACCCAGATGACATTGCCAAGACGGCGTTTCGGACTCACCATGGCCACTTTGAGTTCTTGGTGATGCCCTTCGGCCTGACCAACGCCCCGGCGACCTTCCAGGCCCTGATGAACGATGTCCTCCGGCCCTACTTACGTCGGTTTGTGCTCGTTTTCTTTGACGATATTCTGATCTACAGCGCCTCTTGGGCAGAGCACCTCCAGCACGTCGCCATCGTCTTCAACGTGCTTCGGGCGCACCATCTTCATCTTAAGCGCTCGAAGTGCTCGTTCGGGACGCCTTCCATCGCCTACCTCAGCCATGTCATCTCGGCCGACGGAGTGGCTATGGACGCCGTCAAGGTGGCGGCCCTCGCAGCCTGGCCGACGCCGCACTCACCGCGGGCTCTTCGCGGTTTTCTCGGCCTCGCCGGATACTACCGGAAGTTCATCCGGGAGTTCGGCCTCATTGCGTTGCCACTCACGTGGTTGTTGCACCGTGACGCCTTCGCCTGGGACGAGGAGGCGACAGCGGCATTTGAGGCCCTCAAGGGGGCCCTCACGATGGGGCCCATTCTGCAGATGCCGGATTTTGACCGCCCATTCGTGGTGGACTGTGACGCCTCGGGTGCGGGGTTCGGCGCCGTGCTTCATCAGGGCGATGGTCCTATCGCCTTCTTCAGCCGGCCCTTCGCTCCGCGCCATCTTAAGCTCGCGGCGTACGAGCGGGAGCTCATTCGCTTGGTGCAGGCCGTGCGCCATTGGCGGCCCTATCTGTGGGGCCGGTCTTTCCAGATTCGCACGGACCATTACAGTCTCAAGTTCTTGCTGGACCAGAGGCTCTCGACCGTGCCGCAGCATCAGTGGATTAGCAAGCTCTTCGGCTTCGACTCCTCCGTCGAATACCGCCCGTGTCATCTTAATACCGTGGCCGATGCCTTGTCGCGCCGCGACGCCGACCTCAACTCCACCGTCGGCGCCTCCGAGGGGACGGCGCTGTGCATTTGCTCTGGGCCCACATTCGGCCTCTTCGCTGAGATTCGCCGGGCGACGGCGACCGCTGCCGACGCGGTCCTCCTTCGGCAGCAGCTGGCTGCCGGTGACCTGGAGGAGCCTTGGCGCTTCATGGACGACCTACTTCTCCATGGGCGCCGCGTTTTTGTTCCGGCACATGATGATCTTCGTCACCAGGTCCTGTTGCTAGCCCACTTGGCTGGTCATGAGGGTGTGGAGAAAACCCTCCATCGTCTACGCGCCGACTTCTACATTCCTGGTGATCGTGCCTTAGTCCGTGACTGGGTGCGATCTTGCATGACATGCCAGCGCAACAAGACGGAGACATTACGGCCGGCTGGTATGCTTCGGCCTTTGGACGTGCCGTCTCAGGTCTGGGCTGATATCTCCATGGACTTCATCGAGGGCCTTCCCAAAGTAGGTGGCAAATCGGTCATTCTCATTGTGGTCGACCGCTTCTCCAAGTATGCCCACTTCATCGCGCTGGGGCATCCATATACTGCCGCGTTCGTGGCCCGTGCCTTCTTCGAGGGTATCGTTCGTCTTCACGGATTCCCCTCTTCGATAATCAGTGATCGGGACCCGGTGTTCACAGGCCATGTTTGGCGCGACCTGTTCAGGATGGCGGGCGTCCAGCTCCGCCTGAGCACGGCCTTCCACCCTCAGACGGATGGCCAATCCGAGGTGGTTAACAAGGTGATTGCCATGTATTTGCGCTGCGTTACAGGTGATCGCCCTCATGGTTGGGTGGATTGGCTTGCATGGGCGGAGTACTGCTACAACCCCTCCTATCGCTCCGCCCTGCGTGCTACACCATTTGAGGTTGTCTACGGTCAGCTGCCTCTGCCTATCTTGCCGGTGGACTCGGCGACAGCACGGACAGAGGCCGTGGGCAAGCTTATTCGCACCCGTGACGAGATGCTCCCTGAGGTCCGTTAGCGTCTCCTCCAGGCCCAGCAGCTGGCCAAGCATTACTACGACAGCAACCATCACGCGGCGGAGTTCGCGGTGGGTGATTGGGTGTGGCTGCGTCTTCTCCACCGCTCTACGCGGTGACTCGACCAGCGCGCGAAGTGCAAGCTTGGGCCTCGCTACGCCATGCCCTTCGCCGTATGGAGCGCATTGGGCAGGTGGCCTATCGCCTTCAGCTTCCGGCTAGTGCTCGCATCCACGACATTTTCCATGTGGGGCTGCTCAAGCCTTTTCGTGGAGAGCCACCGGCCGCTCCACCCGCGCTTCCTCCGACCGCCGGCGGCCGTCTTCTTCCGGAGCCAGAGAAGGTGTTGCGGGCGCAGCTCCGTCGTGGGGTGTGGTTCGTTCTGGTCCAGTGGGCGGGCCTTCCGAAGGAGGATGCTACTTCGGAGCAGCGTGCGACTTCCGCCAACACTATCCAGCCTTTCAGCTAAAGGACGAGCTGTTTGCGCAGGCGGGGAGAGATGTTATGACCGGTTTAGCATATAACCGGAGGAGGCCCACTGGGCAGTAGTTAGGGGCTTGGCCCACAAGTTAACTTAGGTTAATTATTATGCAAGTTATCTAGGTTATAAATATAGGCTGTAAGACTCTTTTCGGAATTAGGCAATAAAGATATTTTCTATCCCTATTGCCCGGCTCCCAGAGGAGCCGGAACCCTAGCCGCCGCCAGCCCTAACCACCGCCGCCCTCCTCTTCTCTCGCGAGGGCGCCGACGCGCCAGAGCACGCGCCCTCGCCCCAAACCTCCGCTGTTCTGCCGTTATAACCTAAGGAGTAGAGCCGGTAGGAACCCTAGTCCTACCACATATTTTCGGTGCAACAAGTGTTGGAGGATTTTAGCGCCAAATAGGAGAAAGCTAATAAGCTTGCGAAGCTTATTGCCAGGACGGTGGATACCCAGGATAACATTTCTTGAGCTCTTCTAAATTTGTTTCAATTATGGACTTCTTTTGATGCCGCGTTTATTTGCACTGGTGGCCAATTTAGACGCCCAGTGTATGCAATATGCTGCTTTGTTCCCTATATTTGCACTGGTGGCAAACATTGATGCCTAGTGGATGTAATATGTGTAATAGCAGTAATAGCCTAGCTTAAGTTGCTTCCTTATTTATTTCCTTATTGTCTTGTTTATTTGTTTGATGTAGTCACTGCAGTTTTTTTCGTGGTTTGCTAGTGGCCACAATAAAATATTTTTAAAAACTAGGCCGCAATAATCATGGGCAACATATGGACCATTGTAACCATGGTCCCGCTACCTACTGTAGTGACCATCGGCCGTAGGATCCATGGGCCTTCTACGGGTAATGGGTCTTCTGAGGTCGTAGAATCAACGGGCCTTCTGCAGGTCGTAGAATTGACGGGCCTTCCGCGGGTCGTAGAATCAACGGGCCTTTTGCGGGTCGTAGGATCGATTGCCAAACATGGGTTGTACTTATTCGTGGACCAATAACAGACCGCTATATGGGCCCTAAATGGGCTAGAGTGGATATCGTCATTTTATGGCCAGAGCATGACGGGTCGTTAATAGGCCGATATATATTATGGGCTTAATTCTATCGTCAGGCATAATGGGTCGTTATTGGGCCGTCTTTGATGATGCTATGAAAACTGTCCAACAGATTAACATGCCATAAACGGGCCGACTGTAAGCACAGGCTGAATTTGGCCCACAAGCGAAACATGCCAGTAACAGAACGTAAGTAATCGAATGCTGGAAATGAACCCAATAATAAAGGGGCCCTTAGAAGGCCAAAATATAACACGGGCTCGAAACGCCCCAATGGAATAATGGGTTGTTAATGGGTATAAAGCGATACACTATTCATTTTGGGCCAGTTTCACCATGAGCCTTTATTGGGCCCAGAGTTACAAAGGGCCTCATACGGACCAAAAGACGTCATGGGCCATACATGGGCCGAAAGTTACAACGGGCTGCAATCATATTGGACGGCCCAGATGACGCTACTGGGCCTAATTCGGAAAGGCCGTAACGGGCCATGAGTTAGTGGGCTATAAATAGGCTATATGCGAACATGCCATTAACAGGCTTTCCGTGGGCCGGCTCACTTCCTTTTAACTAGTTAAACGGGCCGGCCTTTTGACCTGAATGGGCCGCTATTGGGCCGAGCCATGTGTCGACGTATTATAGGCCCATCCCGTTGATTTGCTGGATGACATCTGTCCCAACGCGGAGCTGGCACGTGGTTCCTCAAGCGAATGAGAAATTTACATGTCCTTATCGGAGTGGACGGCGATGATGCTCATAGGGCCTGATATCTTCAAAGTATTTTAGGTGTAATGGGACGCCGCCACAAACTTTGCCAGGGTCGGGCGACCAAGAATGCCATTGTAGGGCAACGACATCTTGACGACATTGAAAACGACCTTCTCGGTCCTGGAGTTCAGTTCGGTACCAAAAGTGAGTGGCTGGGTCCTCCTCGGATACATCCCTTGAAACATTCCGTTTCTTGGAGATCTCCATCAGGGATTCGCATCCTCCTGATCACATCAGGGTTGACCAGGTTCAAGCCGGCCCCACCATTAGCGAGTATTTTATCACCTTGAGACTGCGAATTGTTGGTGAGACCAACAAAGGCAAACACCCGACCACAGTGGTGCCATCAGGGTGGTCCTCGGTGTCAAAAACAATGGGCTTGTCGGACCACTTGAGCGGCTTCTGCCACTCTACTACTGGTTAGTCCGCGTTGATCTCACGCGCCCACTGCTTGAGATGGCGGTGAGAGGAGTGCAAAGATGCACCTCCGTGAATGCACATGGCATGCACAACCTTTTGGAACTCATGTTCTCCAGATTCCTCATCATCATCATCATCACCATCGTCCTCACCCTCCTTCTCACGGCCGCGAGCATGCTTCACCCTTGGCGCGGTGACCGCCACGGCCACCGCAGTTCTTGTTGCCGGACCCACCAGCGTCGTCTTGGCCTTTATCTTTGTCACGCTTCTCGTACTCTTGCTTTTGACTTTCGGCAAGCTACTCTACTTTTCGGCAATCATTGAGATTGTGGCCCTTGGTGTGATGGATCTTGCAGTACGGCCCCTTGGTCTTCCCGAAGCCAGCTGCCTTCTCGCCTGCCGCAGCCTCCCGACAATCAGCACATCTGGCAAGCTCATTGCTGGGACTGTCAGTCTTGGGCTTCTGGGCGGCATCTGAGTTGTCGGAGCTCTCATTTGCCATCACAGCCTTGCCCTTGCGCTTGTGATTGCACTTCTGGCCTGTCTTCTTCGGAGTGGACACGTCATCATCCTCAGAATCAACCTCGGCTTCAGTGTCCTCCCCCAGAAGTCTCATTCGCTCCTCAGCGCGTGCACACTGACCCGCCAAGGTGTACAACTCATTGATGGTGCTCACCTACTCGATGTTCAGCTCAGCTCGCATCCTGCGATTGCGGACGTTCGGTGGAACGACGCAACCGCAGCAGCATGGTGCATGTTGGGAATGTTGTGGTGCACTCGGCTAAACCTCTGGACATACTTGCGAAGGGGCTCACCATCCTTCTGTGGAATCAAGTGGAGGTTGCTAGGCTTTCCCGGAGGCTCATGGCCCCTGATATAAGTCACAACAAACACATGGCACAAGTCCGACCAAGAAGAATGGAGTTTTCTAGCAAGTCCATCAACCAAGATCTCACATTGGACTTGAGCACCAACGGAAAATAGTTGGCGAGAATCTTGTCTCTGCCACCACCAGCTTGCACCACGACGGTGTACATTCCAAGAAACTCAGCCAGATTGAGCTTGCCGCCGTCCTTCTCCGGCAAGTCAGGATTGCAATTTCGGAAGTGGGGCCATTGAACTTGCCGTAGGTCACGGGTAAATGTTGGGCAGCCCACATTATAGGGTAGCACCGAGGGAACCCCGACACAGGCTCGTACACCATTGGCCCTTCTCGCACGTTTGATGGTGCGCTTCCCGGCGTCGCTCGATGGTGGTCCGAGCATCTTTATCACGCCAGTCATTGATGACATGGTGTTGGTCTATGTGGTGATTCTAGTGGCCTTGCAGATCGGACGACGCCATGGACATGCTGTCATGGGTGTCGACCCGCTGGCTCTACCGTACTTGCCGGGGAGGGGACTGCATCGTTGGTGCAGCACCCATGGTCTGCCCGTCAGCCCCTGCCTTGGCGCCGTTAGCTGCCATTGAGAGGGCCCCGCTAGAGACATGGCCCATCGTTGTTGGCGAAGCCGATGAGGATCTAGATGGTGGCACGCCACTTATCCATCTTCTTCAGAGCCGGAGGGAATTTCAGCGGCAGCTCCTCCTACGCTAGTGCCTCTGCTGGGGTCATGGGCATGACTGGGCGCAAGGACCGAGAGGTGGCTCGACTTCTGCGTGAGTCAGAAGGAGCTCCACATCTATCCTGCTATCGCGGCCAATGCTTGCCAGCGGTTTGGCACGATGGCAGGCCATGTGTACCATGAGAACGATGCACATGCTCCTTGCCTGGCCATTGGCCAGGGTCGAGCCCATCACGGGGAAGCGACTCATGTCCATATTGTGATGGCCTCGGCACACGTCCCACAAATCTGTCATTCTTGGACCCCATGGGATCGTCCTTGGACGTAGCCACAGCTACCTTGTGGACTGCAGCACCGCCTCATGATGTAGCAACACGCGGGTCTTGGCTTCCGGTGGAGTGAGTATGATTCTTTCTGCCGGAAGGGTGTGAAGAGCGGTCGCCACCAATGCCGCCCGTTGGGGGCGTCTCGACCGGCAGCTTGGAGCCTGATGGTTGTCACAACCCTAGTTCAGTAATGCAATTGGGTTAGATCTGCATGTTGCATCATGTTTAAATTTTATCTAAACTTGAAATGGGGATTCAACAAACCCTAGCACCCCTTTGAATTACTAGGTTCAACCAAAATTGGTTTCAATGAACCTGAAATGGCCTTCAAAAGTGTTCATTATTTAGGGAAAAAGGTGAAAACCCTAACCATAAATAGTGCACATTTTTGCAGGACCGAACTAGGCATTGAATTAAATCAGACCATATTTGAATTGGGGCTATTTAAATAATATATATATTTTAAAAGCTCCAAATATTTTGAAACTTGCAGAGGGCTTCTGGAATATTCCAGAGTGAGCCCACAAAAAAGTTTCAAAGTTATCAAAAATGTTTTAGTGCCTAAACTAAAACAAAACAGAAAGAAATGAACAGAAAAGAGAAAAGAAATAGAAGAGAGAGAGAGAAACCTACCAGCGGCCAGCACTGTGCGGCTAGCTGGGCCAGCCCACCAGCGCCGTCGTCCTCCTGTCGCCAGTAGGCTGGGCGTGTGGCCGACGCGCGCGCACGGCGAGAGCGCCACGCCACCAGCAGCCTGCCTGCATACACGGGACAACGCAACGCCGCGGATCTCCTCCTCGGCACCGTCCCGATCGATCTAGCCTCTCATTCCTCCCTCTGCTCTCTCCCTCGCCTCCCATATCCATGGACGGCCTGAGCTCGCCATCGCCATAGCCGTGTCCACAGCCATCCCCGAGCCTCTCCCACATGCCCACGAGATCCACCAAGAAGCTCTCGTCATTTCCGCTGAGTCACGCGGCGCCGGATGCCCCCGAACGCCATCACCGCCGTCTTCTTCAACCTCGGGTGACCGAGATTGCCGGCGACCATGCGTTCGCTCCGACGCTTCCCCGAGCTTGCTGAGGTCACCGAACGAACCGCTGTGAGCTCCTGCGTGGATCCTCTCCTTCCTCCCCTTCGATTTTGAGCCGTAGACGTCGCCCCCATGACGACTGTAGCCGCCGCCGCTTGAGATCGTCGCCGACGCAGCTCCGGTGACCAAATGGTCACCCGGCGAGTCCAACTTGCTCCCTGCAACGCGTAGTGCCCCGCTAGACCTTCGCCTCGTTCGTTTGCGCGTCGCAGTGCCAACCCCACACCAACCCGAGCTCCGGCCGCCGCGCAAGTGGTCGCCGCCGTCGAACCCGACCACCGCAGCTCCGGCCACCAGCACCACTCGACGCGGACGAGCGCCCGCTACACGTAGGTGCTCTCTGCTGTCCATTTGACTGCCGGAGCATGAAACCCGCGCCTCACTGCCGCGTGTGGCCTCGCCGGCGGCTAAACGCCAGTGGGTTGACGTGGCTATGTCGTTAGCTGCATTAACCCCTCTAATAAACCCCTTGAGCCACTGCCACGTGGGCCCATGCGCCTGTTTAGGTTAGAGTAATTTTCTTTTTAGATTAGTGATAACCCTGTGGCCCCACGTGCTAGCTTTGACTTTGACCTAGTGAGCATTAACTGGGCCCACCTGTGTGTGACATAAACCAGCCCTGAGTCACTGACCAGTGGGCCCCACTGGTCAGGTCTGACCTGGACCGTCTCTCTTGACCATTGATGTCAGAGTGACATAGTGCTGACGCAGTAATACATTTTCTGGATTTAGTTTAATCTTAAATAACCAGGAAAATCCGAAAATAGTTAAAACTTCTAAAATTCATAGAAAATAATCTGTAACTCCAAATGAAATAAATTATATATGAAAAATGATCAGAAAAATCCAATCTGCACATATGTACCATTTTCATGCATGCTGGAACTTATGACTACTGCTTAGGGGAAATCAAATAATTGGCATTTGAATATTAACATATGGAGTTTGAATTTGAACCTAGAGTTCAAACCAACTGCATTTAACTTATTGCTAGTTGCATTAGCTCAAATCGTAGCATATTGCCATGTCATTATCATGCATCATAATTGTTGCATTGCATTGATTGTGTTCTCTCTTGTTTGTCGATGTTTGTCCCCTCTTAGTAGACGTTGTTTCGATGATGTGATCAATGACACCGATGAAGAACTATGCTATCTTTAGAAGTGCCAGGCAAGCAAAACCCCCTTGTTCATTCTGATACAATCCCACTCTCTCGCTCCTGCTCTCTTTTACTGTGTTAGGACAACAACGATTCAACTGTTACATGTTGCGGTAGTTGAACCCCTTTCCTCTGCATGACCTGTCTTTGCCACAGTAAATAGATGAAACCCACTAGCATGAGTAGGAGTTGTTTGAGCCCTGATGTTCCTACTCATTCATGCTTGTTTTTCATGCCTGCTATTGCTTAGAGTTGTGTCAGGTCTGATTCATCGGGGATGAATTGGAAAGTTGTGAACATGTCCTATTGTTGAGAGCTAAGTGTGTGAACACGATTTGGTAAAGGTAGCGGTGAGAGGCCATATAGGAGTACATGGTGGGTTGTCTCATTGAAACCGTCCTCAGGAACTGAGTTCTATGTTTGTGATCCATGAACAGCTACTACCACACATTGGGTTCCGGTAACTCAGCCCCTCTCGGCTTATTAATCAACCTGATCTCTGTCCAGGAGTTGCAACTAGTTTCTAGTGTTTGTAGGTAGTGCTAGTAGTTTACAAAGTGGCACCCGGTACAGGTGCGCTTGGGACAGACTAGGTGCAGTGGCACGGTGTACCAAGCGTCGCCCGTTTGGTGGGCTTGGGAACCCGGCTCACATCATTTGGGGTCGTGAGCGACACCCCGGCCGGATCTCCTTGCGGATGGAACCCGAATAGGCGATAAACCTGGACTAGAGACTTGTGTGGTTTGTCAGGTCGTGGCCGACACCCTCGCCAGGCTTCCGCTTGAAGGTTGCCGAGATACATGACGTGTACATGGCGGTAAGTGGCGAGAGCGTGTGTGAAGAAGTACACCCCTGCAGGGTTATAGATGATCTATTCGAATAGCCGCGTCCGTGGTAAAGGACCTCTGGGTTGCTTATACAGTTCATAGACAAGTGAAAGTGGATACTCTAAAATACGCAAGATAAGTGTGAGTGCTATGGATGGCCTTCTCATAGGGATACAGGAGCAGATCCATAGTGGTGTATTGATATGGTGAATATGTGGACTCGTGTGCGCCACCTCAAAATAGTTACCAGCAGACGTAGTACAGGATAGCCACTGAGTCAAAGCTGGCTTGCTGCAGCTAAACTCCACCACCCCATTGTTGATACTGATGCATATGTAGCTAGTTCTGATGTAAGTCTTGCAAGGTACATTTGTACTCACGTTTGCTTAATTTATGTTTTTTCAGAGAGACTTCAGTCTCACTAGTAGTTCCGTGTGGACTTCAACATTTAGCTTGTTACCTCAGCTACGATCTTGTACCCTTGGGAGGGTCTTGTAGATAGTCAGGCTTCTCAGCCTTTTTTATTTGTAGTTGTCTGAACTCAGACAAGTTAAGCTTCTGCATGTGCTTATTGCTTGTATGACTTGAATGTTGGGTCATCAGACCCATGTTTGTAATATCTGGCTCCTCGGAGCCTAATGAATAAATATTTTGAGTCGTAGAGTTTTGTTGTGATGTCATGTTGTATTTGCACATATCGAGCATACTGTGTGTATGATTTTGAAATGCTTGGTATGTGTGGGATCCGACAACCTAGTTGTTTATTCTTGGTAGCCTCTCTTATCGATAAATGTCTCCTACTGCTTCCACTGAGCCATGGTAGCTTGCTACTGCTCCGGAACACTTAGGCTGGCTGGCATGTGTCCTTCTTCGTTCATGTGTTTGTCCCTTCGGGGAAATGTCACGCGTTGTTCCTTTAAGTCCTTGTAGCTGGCTACGACATGGGTTCATACCTTGATGACCGACACATTCGTTGTTGGGTCATGTATGCCTGTCCCGGTAAGTTAGTGCCACTTTGGATTTACGACTAGTCATGTCGGCCCGAGTTCTCTGTCATATGGATGCTAGCGACACTATCATATACGTGAGCCAAAAGGCGTAAATGGTCCCGGGCCAGGTAAGGTGGCACTCGTGGGAATACCGTGCGTGAGGCCGCAAAGTGATATGATGTGTTACATGCTAGATCGGTGTGACTTAGGATCGGGGTCCTGACAATGGTGCACCCACCACCGCGTTCTTCTTCTTCGGCGCCATGGATGAAGAAAATGGCGAAACTTGCACGAACATTGTTGGAGTGCATTCGCACAAGTGATCCCCCTACCTGGCGTGCCAAAGATGTCGGGGTGCGATGATCTATGGGACCGGCCAGGAACCCTTTGAAGTTCGGCTGGGGTGATCGACGAGCACAAAGAGCAAATCCAACAGTACACGCGTGGGGATTTCTCAGGTTCGGGCCGCCATGGAGGCGTAAAACCCTACTCCCTTATTTTGGTGGTTTGACTTGGGGCTCAAGTTACAAGTACAGCTTGCCAAAAAAATGTGAGCTATCAAACATCAGAAAGTAACTGGGTGATTATAAAGATGCTCTATAGGTGTCTCCGAAGGTGTTTGTTGGGTTGGCATAGATCAAGATTAGGATTTGTCACTCCATGTATCGAAGAGGTATCCCTGGGCCCTCTCGGTAATGCACAACACTATAAGCCTTGCAAGCAATGTGACTAATGAGTTAGTTGCGAGTAAAGAGACTTGCCGGTAACGAGATTGAACTAGGTATGATGATACCGACGATCGAATCTCGGGCAAGTAACATACCGATGACAAAGGGAATAACGTATGTTGTTGTGTGGTTTGACCGATAGAGATCTTCGTAGAATATGTAGGAACCAATATGATCATCTAGGTTCCGGTATTGGTTATTGACAGGAGATATGTCTCGGTCATGTCTACATAGTTCTCGAACCCGTAGGGTCCGCACTCTTAACGTTTGATGACGGTTTGTGCTATGAGTTGTGTGTTTTGGTGACCGAAGTTTGTTCGAAGTGCCGGATGAGATCACAGACATGATGAGGAGTCTCGAAATGGTCGAGAGGTAAAGATTCATATATTGGAAGGTTGTATTCGGACATCGGAATGGTTCCGAGTGATTCGGGTATTTTACCGGAGTACCGAGGGGTTACCGGAACCCCCCGGGGGAAATATTGGGCCTTAGTGGGCCTAAGTGGAGAGAGAGAGGAGGGCCGCAAGGGGTGGCCGCCCGACCCCCCATGGCAGTCCGAATTGGACTAGGGGGAGGGGGCGGCACCCCCCTTTCCCTCTCCCTCTCCCTCTCCTTCCTTTTCCCTCCGGTGGAGAAAGGTAAAGGGCGGGGGCGAATCCTACTAGGACTTGGAATCCTAGTAGGACTCCCCCCATGGCGCGCCCCTCCTGGCCGCCGGCCTCCTCCTCCCCTCCTTTATATACGGGGGCGGGGGCACCCCAAAGACACATCAATTGTTCTCGTAGCCGTGTGCGGTGCCCTCCTCCACAGTTTACTCCTCCGGTCATAGCATCGTAGTGCTTAGGCGAAGCACTGCGCAGATAACATCACCATCACCACGCCATCGTGCTGATGGAACTCTCCCTCGACCCTCTACTGGACCAAGAGTTCGAGGGACGTCATCGAGCTGAACGTGTGCTGAACACAGAGGTGTCGTACGTTCGGTACTAAGATCGGTTAGATCGTGAACACAGAGGGACTACATCAACCGCGTTAAACTAACGCTTCCGCTTTCGGTCTACCAGGGTACGTGGACACACTCTACCCCTCTGATTGCTCCCCTAGATAGATCTTGCGTGATCGTAGCAATTTTTTTGAAATTGCATGCTACGTTCCCCAACTGTGGTATCAGAGCCAGGTCTATGCGTAGATGGTATGCACGAGTAGAACACAAAGAGTTATGGGCAATAATAGTCATACTTCTTACCACCAATGTCTTACTTTGATTCGGCGGTATTGTTGGATGAAGCGGCCCGGACCAAAATTACATGGCCACGTTCATGAGACCGATTCTACCGCCGTGCTTCGCACACAAGTGGCTAGTGGGTGTTAGTTTCTCCAACATTAGTTGAATCGAGTTTGACTACAGCCGGTCGTTGTTGAAAGTTAAAATAGCACACTTGACGAAAAACCATTGTGGTTTTGATCCGTAGGTAAGAACGGTTCTTGCTAGAAGCCCGTAGCACCCACGTAAAACTTGCAACAACAAAGTAGAGGATGTCTAACTTGTTTTTGCAGGGTATGTTGTGATGTGATATGGTTAAGACATGGTATGATATAAGTTATTGTATGAGATGATCATGTCTGGTAAAAGTTATCGGCAACTGGCAGGAGCCTTATGGTTGTCGCTTTATTGTATGAAATGCAAGCACCATGTAATTGCTTTACTTTATCACTATGCGGTAGCGATAGTCATAGAATCAATAGTTGGCGAGACGACAACGACACTACGATGGAGATCAAGGTGTCAAGCCGAGGATGATGGAGATCATGACGGTGCTTTGGAGATGGAGATCAAAGGCACAAGATGATGATGGCCATATCATGTCACTTATTTTGATTGCATGTGATGTTTATCTTTTATGCATCTTATTTTGCTTAGTACGTCGGTAGCATTATAAGATGATCCCTCACTAAATTTCAAGGTATAAGTGTTCTCCCTGGGTATGCACCGTTGCTACAGTTCGTCGTGCCGAGACACCACGTGATGATCGGGTGTGATAAGCTCTATGTTCACATACAATGGGTGCAAGCCAGTTTTGCACGTGCAGAATACTCGAGTTAAACTTGACGAGCCTAGCATATGCAGATATGGCCTCGGAACACTGAGACCTAAAGGTCAATCGTCAATCATATAGAAGATATGATCAACATTGAGATGTTCACCATTGAAAACTACTCCATCTCACGTGATGATCGGACATGGTTTAGTTGATATGGATCATGTGATCATTTAGATGACTAGAGGGGTGTCTATTTAAGGGGGTGTTCTTAAGTAATATGATTAATTGAACTTTAATTTATCATGAACTTAGTACCTGATAGTTTTTGCATATCTATGTTGTTGTAGATCAATGGCCCGTGCTACCGTTCCCTTGAATTTTAATGTGTTCCTATAGAAAGCTAAGTTGAATGATGATGGTAGCAACTACATGGACTGGGTCCGTAACTTGAGGATTATCCACACTGCTGCACAGAAGAATTACGTCCTGGAAGCACCTTTGGGTGCAAGACCCGCTGCAGGAGCAACTTCGGACGTTATGAACGTCTGGCAAGCTAAAGCTGATGGCTACTCGATAGTTCAGTGTGCCATGCTTTACGACTTAGAATTGGGACTTCAAAGACATTTTGAACGTCATGGAGCATATGAGATGTTCCAGGAGTTGAAGTTAATATTTCAAGCAAATGCCCGAGTTGAGAGATATGAAGTCTCCAACAAGTTCTATAGCTGCAAGATGGAGGAGAATAGTTCTGTCAGTGAACATATACTCAAAATGTCTGGGTACCATAACCACTTGACTCAGGTGGGAGTTAATCTTCCTGATGACAGTGTCATTGACAGAGTTCTTCAATCACTGCCACTAAGCTATAAAGGCTTCGTGATCAACTATAATATGCAAGGGATGGAAAAAACAATTCCCGAGCTCTTCGCGATGCTAAAGGCTGCGGAGGTAGAAATCAAGAAGGAGCATCAAGTGTTGATGGTTAACAAGACCACTAGTTTCAAGAAAAAGGGCAAAGGGAAGAAGGGGAACTTCAAGAAGAATAGCAAGCAAGTTCCTACTCCCGGGAAGAAGCCCAAGTCTAGACCTAAGCCCGAAACAGAGTGCTTCTACTGCAAAGGGGCTGGTCACTGGAAGCGGAACTGAAGGAAATATGCCCTAGAGGCAATAATAAAGTTATTATTTATTTCCTTAAATCATGATAAATGTTTATTATTCATGCTAGAGTTGTATTAACGGGAAACTTAGTACATGTGTGAATACATAGACAAACAGAGTGTCACTAGTATGCCTCTACTTGGCTAGCTTGTTAATCAAAGATGGTTATGTTTCCTAACCATAGACATGAGTTGTCATTTGATTAACGGGATCACATCATTAGAGAATGATGTGATTGACTTGACCCATTCCATTAGCTTAGCACTTGATCGTTTAGTATGTTGCTATTGCTTTCTTCATGACTTATACATGTTCCTATGACTATGAGACTACGCAACTCCCGAATACCGGAGGAACACTTTGTGTGCTACCAAACGTCACAACGTAACTGGGTGATTATAAAGGTGCTCTACAGGTGTCTCTGAAGGTACTTGTTGAGTTGACATAGATCGAGATTAGGATTTGTCACTCCGATTGTCGGAGAGGTATCTCTGGGCCCTCTCGGTAATACACATCACTATAAGCCTTGCTCATCTTGTAACTAATGAGTTAGTTGCGGGATGATGTATTACGGAATGAGTAAAGAGACTTGCCGGTAACGAGATTAAACTACGTATTGAGATACCTACGATCGAATCTCGGGCAAGTAACATACCGATGACAAAGGGAACAACGCATGTTGTTATGCGTTTTGACCGATAAAGATCTTCGTAGAATATGTGCGAGCCAATATGAGCATCCAGGTTCCACTATTGGTTATTGACCAGAGACGTGTCTCGGTCATGTCTACATAGTTTCGAACCCGTAGGGTCCGCACGCTTAAAGTTCGGTGACGATCGGTATTATGAGTTTTTGTGTTTTGATGTACCGAAGGTAGTTCGGAGTCCCGGATATGATCACGGACATGAAGAGGAGTCTTGAAATGGTCGAGACATAAAGGTCGATATATTGGACGACTATGTTTGGACACCGGAAGGGTTCCGGGAGGTTTCGGGCATATACCGGAGTACCAGGGGGGTTACTGGAACCCCCCGGGGAGTTAATTGGGCGTCATGGGCCCTAGTGGGATAAGAGGAGGGGCGGCCAGGGCGGCCGCGCGCTCCCTCCTCCTCTAGTCCGAATTGGACAAGGAGGGGGGGGCGGCGCCACCTTTTTCCTTCTCTTCCTCTCTCCCTTCCTTCCCTTCTCCTACTCCTACTTGGAAAGGGTGGAGTCCTACTCCCGGTGGGAGTAGGAATCGCCATGGGGCACGCCTAGGAGGGCCGGCCCCTCCCCCTCCTCCACTCCTTTATATACGGGGGAAGGGGCACCCCATAGAGACAACAATTGATCTGTTGATCTCTTAGCCGTGTGCGGTGCCCCCCTCCACCATAATCCACCTCGATAATATCGTAGCAGTGCTTAGGCGAAGCCCTGCGTCGGTAGTATCATCATCACCGTCATCACCCCGTCGTGTTGACGAAACTCTCCGGCGAAGCTCTGCTGGATCGAAGCTCGCCGGACGTCATCGAGTTGAACGTGTGCTGAACTCGGAGGTGCCGTGCGTCCGGTACTTGGATCGGTCGGATCGTGAAGACGTACGACTACATCAACCGCGTTGTTCTAACGCTTCCGCTTTCGGTCTACGAGGGTACGTGGACACACTCTCCCCTCTCATTGCTATGCATCACCATGATCTTGTGTGTGCGTAGGAATTTTTTTGAAATTACTACGTTCCCCAACAGGAACTGTCCCAAGTATTTGGCGGATAAGAAGGATGGCAAAGTGAAAGGTATATTTGATATACACACTACTAGGGAAAACCTTATACACGGAATCTTAGCAGCAGCGCGGTTTAAAAACAGACGCTACTGCTAATTAGTAGTAGCGAGCTTCAGAAAACCGCGCTGCTAATAGCACTGTAGCAGTAGCGGTCTAGGTGAAACAAGCGCTACTACTATAATTGCTACGGCGTTGCCCCCAGGCTAGATATAGTAGTAGCACCCTTCTGAGGCCGCGCTACTGCTAAAGTACTTAGTAGCAACGTTTTTCTTCAAAACACGCTACTTCTAAGTATTGCACCTAATTAAGTTTAGTCCCATACTGCTAAGCGAACAACGTGTTTACCACCTTAAATATGTTACTTCTCAAACTATCTCGAGCACTTGGTCTTCATTGAACTATATGTGTAGGATTTGTGGCTGCAATATGAATCTTCACCAGTGCCTATACAGGTACTGTGAGGATTCATGTTGACTATTTAGATTCTACACAAAAAGATCAATGATGACCAATGTATATTTTTGAAGTTTTTACATGCTTAGACTTAGAAGTAGCGTTTTTTCAGGGCAAAGCGCTACTGGTATTATAAAACAGAAAGGAATAGCTGTAGCGTGTTTCGCTTGACACGCTATAGCGAACTTAGCTATAGCGCGTTCCGGCAAAACGCGCTGCTGCTAGTTTGACTTAACCCCCGGCCACGCGGGCTCAAAATTCCGCTAAGTCCTTCCCCTCCACTTCCCTCTCTCCCCCAACTGCTCCATCGCCGCCGTCGCCCTACCGCTCTCGACCTCACTGCCGCCGCCCGTCGCCGCCCTCAACCTCTCCACCGCCGCCGCACGCCGCACACCCTCGACGCCGCCCCCGCCCCCGACCTCGACGGCGCCCCCGACCTCGACGCCGCTCCTGACCCCGACATCGACGCCGCCCTCCGCCGTGCGCCCGAGCCCCGACCCCGTCCTCGACGCCGCCTGCCCCTCCCTCGCCGCAGTCACCGTAAGGCTCTGCCTCTCCTCTCCCCTACCCTCTCTCTCTTTGCTAGGGCAATTCATATATGTGTTGATGCTATGTTGATGTTCATATGAACCCTAGGTGTTCATATGAACCCTAGATTTGTTTACGGCAGTAGGAATTTTTTAGCATTTAGGAAAAATGATTAGCATTTTTTTTGGAAATTAGCTAGTGCAAATTTTTATGAAAATGCCTAAACAGTAATTTCATTCAAAAAACAGAATTGTTTTTCTTTCAAAAACTTGGTTAAACTAATTGTTGCTATGTAAACAAAAAAAAAGATTGTTGTTATATGATATATGTCATTGATGTTCATTTGCATATTCCATTATTGAAGTGGTTCGATTGTGCCCAAGTGGCTTTGTTGTTTCCAGGGAATGAAGTCGAGTGGCCTATGTTTTGCCGGAATGTTGATTCATTTCCGTTCCGGCAAATTTCAGGTTCTCGATTTGTCCACTTTTAGTAAAAGTCATGCCAAAATTTTCCGTGAATTTCGGCATGACATGTGCTACAAACTTGGACATATCGAGTGCCCGAGATTTGCCGCACCGGGAAGGAGTCAACATTCCTGCAAAGCATAGGCCTTTTTTATGTCATTGTTCATTTTATTAGGTATAGAATTAACTGACTAGATTTAATCGTAAGAACTAGTTGAATTAATAGAACTAGTTGAACATGTCAGATTTGTTGTTATTTTTTTAGTTAAAGCAAATTTTCCCGCATCGACGTCAATGATGCCTATCCCGCATTCTCGTCGTCGAGTCGGCGGAGGACACCTGCGTCACCAGATGGGCCATGTTCGGGACTGGGCTCCGCCAGGGTGGTACTGGGAGGCGCTACCTACCGGGGGGCGCAGGTTGGTGAGGAGCCAGCCTGTCATTGACCCGAACCTTCTTTGGTGGCGGTCGCTTGGGCCAGTGACGGTCCAGAGGCTTGAGGACCCCGTGAAGGTGGTGTGTCACCGTGTCAGTGAGGAGGACGCGCACGTCCGTCGCTACTTGTTTGCGTTGGAGCACATGTTCTCCAATACCTGGCAGATTCTCTAGGGATCTCACTGGAGCTATGATCCCATGATGATTCCTTCTCTTTGGGTGTCCACCGCCCGCGCCGATACCCGTCGTGCGCTAGGGTTTTAGTTGTATTAGTGATGTTATATGTATGATACTATTCAGGATGTATTAGTGATAATATTCGACGATGTATGGACGCATGAGATGATTTACTTTTGCTTATTGAATGCATGCTAATGTGAATACTTATTTATTTTACGATTTGGTTTTTCTTATTGAATGCTCATGTCAATATGAGTCCTATAAGATATTTTGAATATCCTGGTAGTTGTCTTCGATTGATTTTCAATTAATGTTTCAACTATGAACATAGGAAATGTCTGACAACGAAAAGGATTTCGGTATTTGCAAATACTGCGAAGACGAGCGCGGCCTGTGCGACGGAATCTTCCTAGATGATGATAGGCGCTTCAACATCAAGCTGGACGTGAACTTCGAAGTGGATACAGTAAGTCACAACGACAAGTCTTTTTTCGTAATTAAGCATGACATGTGTTTCATTTGCTTCAACTTATAATTTTTTTTACTATTTTAGTAGCGTATCCCCTACCATGCAAGAGTTTTTGTATTGGATATGATAGGTTTCAGTCGTACTATGGAGGTAAAGAAAGTTTACTTGAAGACTGAGCATGGTTTTATTTTCCATGCAAAATTATACAACGCAGACGACTACACCTATTTTGGATGCAAAACTTGGCGAGCACTATGCATGACTTATGCATTTGACCCTGATATGCTTATCACCTTTGATATTCGTTTGGAAGATGATATTGAAGGTAATATCGACATCTGGGTCGATATGCAGACGCCTCCAATTATACCATTATGTGAGTTTCTCAACCATATTCATGTCTTTGATATTGTTTATTCAAAAATAGTTGACAACTAATTTCTATTGTCAGCTTATTTCCGTTCAAGCAAACATGTCCAGCGCTTGGTAGACAGGACCTACTACTGTTCCGTTCAAGCAAACTAATTTCTAAGTCATTATGTTTCATGGCTTGAGGATCTTGATATTGTCAAGACAAATTTTCTTCCTGCACTTAGAAATGTTAGTACTGAAAACGTGCGACCAATAGTGTTCGTAATGAACTACGGTCACATCTATTTAGGAAAGATGGTAAGATTTTTACTATTTGTCCTCAGTGCATCTATTTTTTAAGCTAAACTTCATTACTAAGTATTTTACTATATGATGTTCTTCAACAGGGACTCCCGATGAATGTTGTGCCTCATGGGATCGAGACTAAAGGTACCATGAGTATTGTTAGCTTACGGCCAAGATATCCTACAATGCACTTTAGTGCATTCAGGATTTCTAATAGCGAGGAATGCTTAATAGTGAAATACTGGACCAAATTTGTGATGGAGGAGTGCAGAGAAGTACTAGGGGGCAACAATTAGAAGCGCAGCCCACGATTAGGAGACAGGTTCATCTGCATGCTCCAACTTGATGAAGGAGGAGAGCTACACATGTTTGATGTTAGTTTACCTGAGAGAGAGAGCGGCAGGAGTGATTAGCTAGCTAGAAATGAGTTTGAAGATGATGATGTGCTACACTATGACTATGATGATTAAATAGCTAGTGTTGGTGGTAATGACTATGATGATTATTATTAGCTAGTGTTGGTGGTGATTAGATAGCTACCGCATCTAGTGTTGGTGGTGATTAGCTAGCTAGAATGAGTTTGAAGATGATGACGTGCTACACTATGACTATGGTGATTAAATAAATACTGTTGGTGGTAATGACTATGATGATGATTAAATAGCTTGTGCTGGCGGATTAGATTCAATTGGAGGCAACATGTGGTGCACATCGAAAGTACTACTAGTCCAAACTAGATCAAGTTTGGATTAGTAGTATACTTTTGACATGCACCACATATTGCCTCCACTTGAACCTAATCCACCTTCATTTGGCACACTGTTATGGACATAATGATATAAACCTCATAATTGGTATTGTACCAAAAATTTTATAATGGCGTATAAATACACTAAAAATAAAAAAATGAAAAAAAGAATACTAGTAGCCATGGATAGTAAAAACGCGGCAACTAGCTAGATTAGCAGCAGCGCGGGAGAGAACAAGCGCTGCCGCTATGTGTCTTAGCAGTAGCACGTGTCGCACGCGCTACTGCTAAGTAATAGCTGTAGCGCCTTATTAGTAGCGCGGCAGCTCGCGCTACTACTGGGCATTAAACCCGCGCTACTACTAGGGTTTTCCCTAGTAGTGACATGTTATTGATGTGTACCTTACTAATGCTCGTAGTAGCCTGGGTATTTGTTACTGGTTCTATGGCTCATATTTGCAACTGGAAACAGGGGCTATGGATTAAACTAAGATTGGCTAAGTACGAGGTGACGATGCGCATGGGAAATGGTTCCAAAGTCGATGTGATAACCGTCGGCATGCTACCTCTACATCTACCTTCGGGATTAGTTTTAGACCTAAATAATTGTTATTTGGTGCCAACGTTGAGCATGAACATTATATCTGGATCTTGTTTGATGCGAGACGGATATTCATTTAAATCAGAGAATAATGGTTGTTCTATTTATATGAGTAATATCTTTTATGGTCATGCACCCTTAATGAGTGGTTTATTTTTGTTGAATCTCGATTGTAGTGATAAACATATTCATAATATTGAAGAAGATGCAAAGTTAATAATGATAGTGCAACTTATTTGTGGCACTGCCATTTAGGTCATATTGGTGTAAAGCGCATGAAGAAACTCCATGCTGATGGGCTTTTGGAATCACTTGATGCTTGCGAACCATGCCTCATGGGCAAGATGACTAAGACTCCGTTCTCCGGAACAATGGAGCGAGCAACTGACTTATTGGAAATAATACATACTGATGTATGCGGTCCGATGATTGTTGAGGCTCACAGCGGGTATCATTATTTTCTGACCTTCATAGATGATTTGAGCAGATATGGGTATATCTACTTAATGAAACATAAGTCTGAAACATTTGAAAAGTTCAATGAATTTCAGAGTGAAGTGGAAAATCATCGTAACAAGAAAATAAAATTTCTACGATCTGATCGTGGAGGTGAATATTTGAGTTATGAGTTTGGTCTTCGTTTGAAACAATGTGGAATAGTTTCGCAACTGACGCCACCTGGAACACCATAGTGTAATGGTGTGTCCGAACGTCGTAACTGTACTTTATTAGATACGATATGATCTATAATGTCTCTTACCGATTTACCACTATCGTTTTGAGGTTATGCTTTAGAGACGGTTGCATTCACATTAAATAGGGCACCATCTAAATCCATTGAGACGACACCATATGAATTGTGGTTTGGCAAGAAACCTAAGCTGTCGTTTCTTAAAGTTTGGGGCTGCGATGCTTATGTGAAAAATCTTCAACCTGATAAGCTTGAAACCCAATCGGAGCAATGCCTCTTCAGAGGATACCCAAAGGAGACTGTTGGGTACACCTTCTATCACGGATCCTAAGGCAAGATATTCATTGCTAAGAATGGATCCTCTCTAGAGAAGGAGTTTCTCTCGAAACAAGTGAGGGGGAGGAAAGTAGAACTTGATGAGGTAATTTACCTTCTCCCAAATTGGAAAGTAGTTCATCACAGAAATCAGTTCCAGTGATTCCTACACCAATTAGTGAGGAAGTTAATGATGATGATCATGAAACTTCAGATCAAGTTACTACCGAACCTTGTAGGACAACCAGAGTACGTCCGCACCAGAGTGGTACGGAAATCCTGTTCTGGAAGTCATGTTACTAGACCATGACGAACCTACGAACTATGAGGAAGCGATGATGAGCCCAAATTCCACGAAATGGCTTGAGGCCATGAAATCTGATATGGGATCCATGTATGAGAACAAAGTATGGACTTTGGTTCACTTGCCCGATGATCGGCAAGCCATTGAGAATAAATGGATCTTCAATAAGAAGACTGACGCTGACGGTAATGTTACTGTCTACAAAGCTCGACTTGTTGCGAAAGGTTTTCGACAAGTTCAAGGACTTGACTACGATGAGACTTTCTCACCCGTTGCGATGCTTAACTCTGTCCGAATCATGTTAGCAATTGCCGCATTTTATGATTATGAAATTGGCAAATGGATGTCAAAACTGCATTCCTTAATGGATTTCTTAAAGAAGAGTTGTATATGATGCAACTAGAAGGTTTTGTCGATCCTAAAGGTGTTAACAAAGTGTGCAAGCTCCACCGATCCATTTATGGACTGGTGCAAGCCTCTCGGAGTTGGAATATACGCTTTGATAGTGTGATCAAAGCATATGGTTTTATACAGACTTTTGGAGAAGCCTGTATTTACAAGAAAGTGAGTGGGAGCTCAGTAGCATTTCTGATATTATATGTGGATGACATATTACTGATTGGAAATGATATAGAATTTCTGGATAGCATAAAGGGATACTTGAATAAGAGTTTTTCAATGAAAGACCTCGGTGAAGCTGCATATATATTAGGCATCAAGATCTATAGAGATAGATCAAGACGCTTAATTAGACTTTCACAAAGCACATACCTTGACAAAAGTTTTGAAGAAGTTCAAAACGGATCAAGCAAAGAAAGGGTTCTTGCCTGTACTACAAGGTGTGAGATTGAGTAAGACTCAATGCCCGACCACTGCAGAAGATAGAGAGAAGATGAAAGATGTTCCCTATGCCTCAACAATAGGTTCTATCATGTATGCAACACTGTATACCAGACCTGATGTGTGCCTTGCTATATGTTTCGCAGGGAGGTACCAAAGTAATCCAGGACTGGATCACTGGACAGCATTCAAGAACATCCTGAAATACCTGAAAAGGACTAAGGATATGTTTCTCGTTTGTGGAGGTGACAAAGAGCTTGTCGTAAATGGTTACGTCAATGCAATCTTCGACACTGATCCAGATGACTCTAAGTCGTAAACCGGATACGTATTTGTATTGAATGGTGGAGCTGTCAGTTGGTGCAGTTCTAAGCAGAGCGTCGTGGCGGGATCTACGTGTGAAGCGGAGTACATAGCTACTTCGGAAGCAGCAAATGAAGGAGTTTCATATCCGATCTAGGTGTAATACCTAGTGCATCGGTTCCAATGAAAATATTTTGTGACAATACTGGAGCAATTGCCTTAGCGAAGGAATCCAGATTTCACAAGAGAACTAAACACATCAAGAAACGCTTCAATTCCAACTGCTATCAAGTCAAGGAGGGAGACATAGAGATTTGAAAAATACAGACGGATCTGAATGTTGTAGAGCCGTTGACTAAGCCTCTTCCACGATCAAAACATGATCAGCACCAAGACTCCATGGGTGTTAGAATCATTACTATGTAATCTAGATTATGGAATCTAGTGGAAGTGGGAGACTGAAGGAAATATGCGCTAGAGGCAATAATAAAGTTGTTATTTATATTTCCTTATGTCATGATAAATGTTTATTATTCATGCTAGAATTGTATTAACCGGAAACTTAGTACATGTGTGAATACATAGACAAAACAGAGTGTCCCTAGTATGCCTCTACTTGACTAGCTCGTTAATCAAAGATGGTTAAGTTTCCTGACCATAGACATGTGTTGTCATTTGATGAACGGGATCACATCATTACAGAATGATGTGATGGACAAGAACCATCCGTTAGCTTAGCATTATGATCGTTTAGTTTTATTGCTACTGCTTTCATCATGACTTATACATATTCCTCTGACTATGAGATTATGCAACTCCCGAATACCAGAGGAACACCTTGTGTGCTACCAAACGTCACAACGTAACTGGGTGATTATAAAGATGCTCTATAGGTGTCTGCGAAGGTGTTTGTTGGGTTGGCATAGATCAAGATTAGGATTTGTCACTCCGTGTATCGGAGAGGTATCTCTGGGCCCTCTCGGTAATGCACACCACTATAAGCCTTGCAAGCAATGTGACTAATGAGTTAGTTGCGGGATGATGCATTACGGAACGAGTAAAGAGACTTGCCGGTAACGAGATTGAACTAGGTATGATGATACCGACGATCGAATCTCGGGCAAGTAACATACCGATGGCAAAGGGAATAACGTATATTGTTGTGCGGTTTGACGATAAAGATCTTCATAAAATATGTAGGAACCAATATGACCATCCAGGTTCCGCTATTGGTTATTGACCAGAGATATGTCTCGGTCATGTCTACATAGTTCTCGATCCCATAGGGTCCGCACGCTTAACGTTCGATGACGATTTGTATTATGAGTTGTGTGTTTTGGTGACCGAAGTTTGTTCGAAGTCCCGGATGAGATCACGGACATGAAAAGGACTCTCGAAATGCTCGAGAGGTAAATATTCATATATTGGAAGGTTGTATTCGGACATCGGAATGGTTCCTAGTGATTCGGGTATTTTACCGGAGTACCGAGGGGTTACTGGAACCCCCCAGGGAAATATTGGGCCTTACTGGAGAGAGAGGAGGGCCGCAAGGGGTGGCTGCGCGCCCCCCATGGCAGTCCGAATTGGACTAGGGTGAGGGGGCGGCGCCCCCCTTTCCCTCTTCCTCTCCCTCTCCTTCCTTTTCCCTCCGGTGGAGAAAGGAAAAGGGGGAAGGGCGAATCCTACTAGGACTAGGAGTCCTAGTAGGACTCCCCACATGGCGCGCCCCTCCTGGCCACCGGCCTCCTCCTCCCCTCCTTTATATAAGGGGCATCCCAAAGACACATCAATTTTTCTCTTAGCCGTGTGCGGTGCCCCCCTCCATAGTTTACTCCTCCGGTCATAGCATCGTAGTGCTTAGGCGAAGCCCTGCGCGGATAACATCACCATCACCGTCACCACGCCGTCGTGCTGACGGAACACTCCCTCGAACCTCTAATTGATCAAGAGTTCGAGAGACATCATCAAGCTGAAAGTGTGCTGAACACGGAGGTGCCATACGTTCAGTACTAAGATCAGTTGGATCGTGAAGACGTTCGACTACATCAACCACGTTAAACTAACGCTTCCGCTTTCGGTCCACGAGGGTACGTGGACACATTCTCCCCCTCTCGTTGCTATGCATCCCCTAGATAGATCTTGCGTGGTCGTACAAATTTTTGTGAAATTGCATGCTATGTTCCCCAACAGCAACAAACCTTGGCGTGTGTTGCCCGGACCGTACACATGCATAAGGGTAAGATTGCAGTGACAAGACAAGGCCCCCTGAAGAAATAGCTCTTCGAGAAATAAAAGGGCGGATCAAGAAGACCAAGACAAGCCAAGAGAACAAGATATCACTAAGGAAAAACCTCCCTTGTCGGGCAGGCGAGCATGGTCAGGTCGAGGCTTCACCAAAGACAAGTCACAAGATTTCCCCGGCAGGCTTCCCGGGGCCGCCAAGACTCCACCGCTCCACCGCACAGCGACGCAAGTCACTTATCAGTGCGGTGTCGAGCACCCAAGTGATTAAGTGCCTGTCATTTGGCACGTGGCAGCCATTTGGAAAGAAGATTCATCATGTATGACACCCGTCCAGAGGCGTGTCATGCAGAGGAACAAGAGGGTGGTTGAGCGGCGCGGCAGGCTTGCCGGGCTTCATCCTCAGCGTGACACCTAGCAGTGCATTTAATGCACTTTGTCCTAACTGCTAGAGTTAGGTAGGATAGCACGGTTGGCTATCTAATTAGTAGGTAATGACTGATTTGCCATTGTGATAACCCCTTAGCCTATAACAGGAGGGCCATGGCGACCTAAAATAGGATTCGGACCCTTGTACACTCTTACGTGCGTAGTTGCTCTCCCCAAGGCAACCTTGCCTGGCTTGAGCGCTACGTGTTCATCACGGTCCTCCATCCAATCCACCAAAGCAGGCATAGGGTTTTACGCTTAGTAGTGGGCCGAACCTGGGTAAAAACGACCGGCATCACCATTGTCGTGTTGTTCTATGGTCTCCGCTCTTTGTGCAACGTGCCCTTCCCCATTACTGAACCACAAGGGGCCGATGGCCCCATAGCTGATCATTCCACCACGATATATTTGGCGCGCCAGGTAGGGGGAGGCGCTTGAATGAACCTGAGGTCGTAAACAACGCGTCAACCTTCATCATCATCTTCTTCATCGATAGCTTCCTCATCCATGGCGCCTAAGAAAAAGTCTGGCGCAACAACTCACCCATCCACCACAAAGGCCCCCTCGCATGCAACCACTGATATCATGGGAGTTGCGGTGGCGTCGGGGGACGCGGACGTCGCCGGGAACATGACCGGCGCAGGCGGTGCAGTCATCGTTCCCCCTGTGGCCGAAGTAGAAGCAGGAGACGCCGGAGGAGGAGGGCAACATCAGCAGCACCCTGGTGGCCATGTTCGCAAATCATGGGTGGGGAGAATATTCAGTGTCCGCCTCTCCACCTCACTGGAAGACGCAGCCGCAGCGATGGCGCCTGCTCTGGCGCGAATCACAACCCCTTAGCTGCCCCTGCTGCGGGCGCAGTTACGGGGCATGCGGCTTCCCTAGGGAAAGGTAATCAAGAGGAAGCGCCGAATGGGGTCGTCGACCCCCACGTACATCCTTCTCATCATCACACCGCCATGGCGGCTGGCTCGCGGCGCCAAGAACACGACGCTGCCAGTACCGGTGCTGACAGAAGTCGGGCGACATCGCGATCTGCATCGTTGTCCATGCCAAGCACTGCTTCGGAACCCATGGCACGAGCCCAGCTCCTGCTGAGATTCCCGCCAGCGGCCAATCAAATGGATGAGTTGAGAGCCACCATTCAAAGTTTGATTGGTTTCGCTGGGGCGGGAGGATCAAAATGGGCAGACCCGCCACGGCACTCGCAAGCGGCGACAACGCCCCGAGCTGCCGGCAATGCTGAAGGGGCCTCTCCAATGGTGTCGTCCCCACCACGGCAGCCAGCGTAGAGGCTATATCCAGTGCCACGCGACCAAGAACCTGACGAGGTGTCAATGGCTTCATCGGATCCTCGGGCCCGTCGAGATCAGCGGCAGGTCCTGGAAGACAGGCGGAAGGAAGACGTGCGTGTCACCATAGAACGGCGCCGCGAAACCCGCCGCCAGTCCGACAGGCGCAATGGCCCTGATGTTGATGAGCTCGCGCCCAGTGGAGGCGGATACCTGCCTTTCAAGGTTGGGTGTCCTGCCTTCATGCCAGTGATACCGGAAAAGTATGATGGTAGACTGAACCCGGCATAATTCTTGAGCATCTACACCATCGCCGTTCAAGCCGCCAGAGCAAGAGATGAAAAGATATTGATACGTCTCCAATGAATCTATAATTTTTTTATTGTTCCATGCTATTATATTATCTGTTTTGGATGTTTTATATGCATTAATATGCTATTTTATATTATTTTTGGGACTAACCTATTAACCTTGAGCCCAGTGCCAGGTTCTGTTTTTTTCCTTGTTTTAGAGTTTCGCAGAAAAGGAATACCAAATGGAATGAAACTGTCACACCCTGATTTTCATGCCACAACACTTAAGCTAATAAATCATGATAAAATGTGGTTTGACAAAAACTTTTGAGTGTTTTTGTCTTTGCTTGATTTGATTTTTTGTGTGTTGGTTGCAAGTGCTCTAAATATCAAATAAATCCTCCAACTCTTATACTCCCTCTCCTTGATCCAAAACTTTGCCCAATGATCATGCCATGTGTATAGGAAAGCATAGTATTTTCTTTCAAAAATAATTTGGCCAAAAAGTATTTTCTAAATTAGGTTTTCCAAAACCCCCTGAGTTAAGGCTTGAACTACAAGTACTTAATCTTGGATGTAAAAATGTTTAAAAATTATATTTGAATCCTATTAGATATAGGACTCCCAAAAACCACAAAATATTATTTTAAAAGTTATTTTGCTATTTTATCTAAAGGCCTTTTCTTTAGGCCAGAACTGGTATTTAATAGGTAAACATTATTTTAAAGTTTCAAAAATATTTGAGAAAATTTAGCGAAACTCAGTCGACATATATTTTCCATATATATGAGTTTCAACACATGGTCATGTTCAAAATATTGAAAAAACCCTCCAAAACCATTTATGTATATTTCAAGCATTTGAAATATTTATGTATGAAATATTGTCAAATAAATCCAAGAAAATTCTAACAAGTCACATATGCCTAATGTGATGATCTTGATATTTTTTTATTCCAATCAAAATAGTTTTGGTTCACAAAACTGCCCCAAAACCATCCCTGTCTAGATCTTTTTGAGCAACTCTATATTGCCAACTGTCTCCTTTTGGTCTCAATTTTTGTGGACGTTCTAATATCCTTAAATGGTGACACTACACCAAGTGGTGCCTCAAGGAGAAAAGATTTGCAGGACTAAATCTTGGAAAAACCATTTCTGTTGATTTCTAGGGTTTACAAAAGTTGCATTGACCACTTTCTCCATTTGACCTCAAAATTGGTGGGAACTACTAATTTGTAATGCCTCTCACTCCTGTTAACTTTCAAAGCAAGTTGAGCAACTTAGATAGCCCAAACCATTATCAAACACCTTCTGGCAGAATCTTATAACTCATGTTTTGGCCAGTTCCTTTTATCCCCATGTGTTGAAACTCCACCCACACCCTCATCTAGTCCCTCTTAACCTCCCACAAGCTTTCCAGCCTGAGGGGCAGTGATTGAGGGGGTAGAGACCCCATTTTCCCTCTCTAGACAGCTGCATTTCTCCCATTTTCTCACCTCTCTCTTACTCCTACCAGGCCCTATCGCATCCAAGGCCTCCTCCCCCTTGTTTATACTTCCTGCAGCCACTAGACACAAGTGGATGCGCAGGTGCGCGCAAAAAGCCGCGGATGCCGGCCAATTGCATGCTCTGGAGCGCGTGGGAGAGCGACCGAGCGTTGACACCGCGTCCCTCGACCACCTCGAGCCTCCCCCTCGCGCCAATCGAGGTGCCTCAACGTCCGCAACACTCCACCGTGCTGTCCCCCTCCTTCCCCTCTCTATCTCACCCCCTGAGGCATGCGCCAGACGCCGCCCAGCTTGACCAATGCAAGCGCCCACGCCAGGGACCCCCTCGAGCTCGCCATGCTCCTCCTCTCTCTTCCTGGCACCCTACTCAACTCCCACAAACGCCGTAGACAGCCCCTCTCCCTCCCTCCTGGCTACCCGAGCCGTTGCCGCGGCCACCCGTGCGCCACGCCCACGGTGAGCCGTGACCTTGCCATATAAGGCCGACCCTGACCTCCCTCTAGGTCCCCTTTGCTCCCTATCTCTCCCGTACACCACCCAGGCCAAACCATTCTTCTCCCCGAGCCCTCCGTCGCTCCCCATGGCCGGAGCGTTGCCGTTGGCCTCCGCCTAATTTCGCACCCACTAGCCCTCCTCCTCCCCTCTAGACCGCACCAGAGCACCTCCAACATCACCGCGGCCCCTCCCGCGTTTATTTCTCTCCTCCCCGTGGCCGTGCCATCGAGCTCCATCACCACCGCTGGCCTTGCCTGCCACGGCCGATGGAGTGCTCGTGTCTGACCACCCCTGCCGACATGGCGCACCTCGGCGGATGCGCCGCGGCCTTCTGAACCCGTCGGTGTGCTGGGCATCGTCGGAGGTGGCCGGGGAGAACGCCGACACCCTCTCGGCCTCACCTCCCCTGCCGGCAACCACTTTGGTGGGTTTCCTTTGTTACTTCCTTGTTGATACTTGCATTGTGCATGACACTACCTTCCTATGAGGGTTATGCCGGTGCGAGTGGATAGGATGCTAAAGTAGGTTCTACGCAAGTGGGACAGGGTATATGCATGGTGATGGAGACAAAAGCACTCTCAAAGACTTTTTGAAAACCCCGTCGGGTGCCACTAATGCCCGAGGAAGATGTTGAGCTAGGTAACCACTTGATAAAGAAGTGGTGTACCGAGGCAAGTGAGTGTGTTGTTTTCGGAAACAGATTGGTTTAAGCTGGGACCGTTACTCCAACCTTACATTCTCCACGGCCGACGGAGCGCTCGCGTCTGACCACCCCTGCTGACATGGCGCACCTCGGCGGATGCGGCCAGGCCTTCTGAACCCGTCGGTGTGCTGGGCATCGTCGAAGGTGACCGGTGCCGCCGGGGAGAACACCGGCACCCGCTCGGCCTCACCTCCCCTGCCTCTGCTCTGTTCGAGCGGGAGGTAGGCAACGGCCTGAGCGCTGGGCCCCGCGCACCTGCGACCCAGCGGGCGGGCCCTGTCTGTTTAAGTGGATACGGCTCCAACGGATCCGCTTCCCCCGTGCAGAAGCGTATTCCGCGAAGGCGCCTTCGATGTCGCCCTACCGTCCGCGTGGCCGAGCCGCTGGGCCGGCCCAGTGCGCTGCGGTGCTAAACTGTGCACTATGCATGCTTTAGGTATAACCCAAATCTTCTTCTTTTTCTTTTCAGTGAACTTCTAAAATCCATAGTTAATTCATTTCATGTCCAAATTTTATGATTAAAATTTCTAGAGACTCCATAAATATAGGTCTATTTAGTGAGCCATAGTGAACATTTTTACTGTGCTTGGTTTTCACTTGATAAATTTAATAGTTCATTTATCCACATAAGTCCACTTAAAAAATCCATAGGATATTCATTTGGACTCTAAATCCAATGAAACCAATTTCTAAATGTTTTCCAAAATCATGCCTGATTTAATGGGTACTTTTACTCATTTTGATAAAAAGGCATTCTGTGGACAACTTGCAGATCCATTAAATCCATTGATTCCATCATATTGAAATGTTCAGAAATATCCACTGATCCAATCCCAATGGAACCACTCTGGTTATTTTTCATATAACCAGAGATGTCCTAGAAAAGTTAAATTCATATTTTTAGAGCACTTTTATTTTCTGCCTTGTTGTGTTGCTTATTATGATTGCTTTCGATGATAGTTGACGAAGTAGACAAAATGCTCGGAGTTGGACCAGAGATATATGAAGACCTCGAAGACTTGGTGGAGCCAGGCAAGCAACCCTTTGACCATGTCTCTGAAACCATTTTTATGCATGTCATATAGCACTTTATTAGTGTTGCATCAAAATCATGATGAGATGGTAACCACTTTGGTGGGTTGCCTTCGTTACTTCCTTGTTGATACTTGCATTGTGCATTACTCTACCTTCCTATGAGGGTTATGCTGGTGGGAGTGGATAGGATGCTAAAGTAGGTGCTACGCAAGTGGGACAGGGTATATGCATGGTGATGGAGACAAAAGCATTCTCAAAGACTTTTTGAAAACCCCGTTGGGTGCCACTAATGCTCGAGATGTTGAGCTAGGTAACCACTTGATAAAGAAGTGGTGTACCGAGGCAAGTGAGTGTGTTGTTTTTGAAAACGGATTGGTTTAAGTTGCGACCGTTACTCCAACCTTACATGCGCAACCACTCTACCCATATATGGGAAAGGGCATTATTGCTTTCCTAGTTCGTGCTAACATGGATGCCCCCATTACTAGTGACAGGAGTGGCGTGGTCACTCTCGGGACGGGGTCGTGCCAGGTAGGGCGGCCATGACTGTTTTCACAGGGCACCGGACACACCGTTGGTACCCCGTGCTTGTGATATGTGATGAATATGGGAGCGTGTCTCCACAAAAAGAATTTATTGTGTGACAATGTTTGGCATGGGGGCTGCTACCAATCGAGTGGACTCCTTGTTAGTCGCGGCTAGCGAAAGGTAGTGATCGGATGCTTACCCCGGGTACTTGAGGTATCGCGGGTCGTGGATGACACGGAAGTTCCCCGGATCTTGTGGGTAAAGTGTGCAACCTCTGCAGAGTGTCAAACTATTCAAATAGCCGTGTCCATGGTCAAGGACAGTTGGGTAACCGCTCTTGGGCTATGTCCAAATGCTTGCGAAACCGGTGTGTGGATGAGAGGAAAGAACTACTTGGGTCAAGTCAAGGGACTTGACATGTTGATAAAGCTGGAGTTGATCCAAGCTCTGTTTATGTTGATATCTGTAACCCGTCCTCATGATTACTTAAATTCTTATGATGCATGCTTTACAAATTTTTGAACATGTCATGGCACTCAAAACTAGCTTTCTGCAAAAATTTACCTATCATGCATTGTTGTACCTTGAACAAAACATGGGTTACTTGCGAGTACATTCAAAGTACTCATTGGCTTGCCACTGGTTATTTTATTGGCCAGGCATGAAAGAACAGGATATAATGAGGAGTACCTTGGTGATGGACATGTGAGCTAGGATGCTTCCTAGTCAGAATGCCTGTAGGGTTAAGGCATATGGCATGGGTCCAAGTTATCGACGAAGATTTCCGCTGCGAAGTTATACTCAACACTTGACCATAATGGTCATAATTTATGTAAGACGGTATGTATGGATGTAAGACTCTTGTTATTCAGCTTCTGTGTGTTCAGTGAGCATTGATCTCTGGGATCACTGTACATGTGCATTCTGTGATCACGACTTATGAGTCGGGGTCCCCACAGAACCTTCGCGATGATTTTTCTTGGACCAGAAGACAACCAGGAGACATGGAGATGAAGTCAGAGGAGCCACGAGGCGACCACAAGGACGGAGTGCGCGCCCAGGGGGGTAGGGCGCGCCCCCACCCTTGTGGGCCCCCTGAGACCCTCCCGGCCTAATTCTTTGGCCTATATATTCCAAAATATCACCAAACCACCAGAGGCATCCACAAAAACACTTTTCCACTGCCGCAACCTTCTGTACCCGTGAGATCCCATCTAGGGACCTTTTCCGGCACCCTGCCGAAGGGGGATTCGATCATGGAAGGTTTCTACATCAACTATATTGCCCTTTCGATGAAGCGTGAGTAGTTTACCATAGGCCTACGGGTCCATAGCTAGTAGCTAGATGGCTTCTTCTCTCTCTCTCTTTGATTCTCAATACCATGTTCTCCTTGATGTTCTTGGAGATCTATTCGATGTAATACTTTTTTGCGGTGTGTTTGCCGAGATCTGATGAATTGTGGATTTATGGTCAGCTTATCTATGAATATTATTTGAATCTTCTCTGAAATCTTTTATGCATGATTTGATATATTTCTAATTCTCTTCGAACTATCGGTTTGGTTTGGCCAACTAGATTGGTTTTTCTTGCAATGGGAGAAGTGCTTAGCTTTGGGTTCAATCTTGTGGTGTCTTTTCCCAGTGATAGTAGGGGTAGCAAGGGACGTATTGTATTGTTGCCATCGAGGAGAAAAAGATGGGTTTTTCATCATATTGCTCGAGTTAATTCCTCTACATCATGTCATCTTACTTAATGCGTTACTCCATTCTTTCCTAGATGCATGCTGGATAGCGGTCGATGTGTGGAGTAATAGTAGTAGATGCAGAATCGTTTCGGTCTACTTGACACGGACGTGATGCCTATATTCATGATCATTATTGCCTTAGATATCGTCATAACTTTGCGCTTTTCTATCAATTGCTCGACAGTAATTCATTCACCCACCATATTATTTGCTATCTTGATAGAAGCCTCTAGTGAAGCCTATGGCCCACGGGTCTATTTTCCATCGTATAAGTTTCTATTTTCCATCATGTAAGTTATCGATATACTATTTTGCAATATTTTACTTTCCGATCTATAAACCAAAAATATTTACTTTACTGTTTATCTATCTCTATCAGATCTCACTTTTGCAAGTAACCGTGAAGGGATTGAGAACCCCATTATCGCGTTGGGTGAAAGTTGTTTTATTGTTTGTGCAGGTATTAGGTGATTTGTGCGTTGTCTCCTACTGGATTGATACCTTGGTTCTCAAACTGAGGGAAATACTTATTTCTACTTTGCCGCATCACCCTTTCCTCTTCAAGGAAAAAACCAACGCAAGCTCAAGAAGTAGCAGGAAGTATTTCTAGCGTCCTTGCCGGGGAGATCTACGCCAAGTCAAGACATTCCAAGTACCCATCATAAACTCTCATCTGTTGCATTACATTTTTTTCCATTTGCCTCTCGTTTTCCTCTCCCCCACTTCTAAAACGATGTTCAAACATATTTGCCATTTTCTTCGCCTTCTTTCGTTCGTCTTTTCATTTGCCCTTATGTCTTACTTGGTTTTTTTGCTCGGTTGCTTGGTATAATTGTGTGTTTATTGAAAATCAGAAGCAAGGAGTTTATGGATCCTCATCCACTTACTAATCTTTTAAAAGATCCAACTATGATGAACCAATTGCTAGTGAGTTGAGTGCACTAGATTATCTTTATGATGTGTTGCTTGAAATTCGTGAATCTAAAAATTGTGATGAAGTGCTTTATGAAGTGATTCACGATAAATCTTTGAATAAAAAGCATGATTGCAATGATGTTATTATAAATTCTATTAATGTCAATTGTGCTAATAATATTCAAAACCCCAAGCTTGGGGATGCTAGTTTTGCTATGTCCACTACTTATTGCAATGATCATGATTGGGGTGATTCTTCTTATGATCATGAAAATCTGTTTAACCCCCATGATGAATATGAGATTGATAATAATGTTTGCATTAATATTGAAAGTGGGTTTGTAAGAGTGTCAATTTTAGATCCCACATATTTTAAGGATGTTCAATATTACGTTTTTTTTATAAAAGTGGGTTTGGAGAAGTCATGACTTTCTTCTATGATAATCCCACTATTTTGGAAGAGTGTCAACTTTGCATGCATGTGTATCATGTTGAGAATATTTTTGATAGCTATATTGTTGGATTTTATTATGATCCTACATGTAATTATTACGAGAGAGGAAAATATGGTTGTGGAAATCTTCATGCTACTAAATTGCCCCTCGTTATGTTGAGATTGCTATTGTTTCTTTCTTCTTCCTTACATATGGTGGTTTTTGTTTGTCTTGATAAATTGTTTGCTTATAAAATCCCTATGCATATGAAGCATGTTAGACTTAAACTTGTTTGTCACAAATTTTATGATGCTCGCTGTGTATTTCAATTGCTATCTTTCATGTGAGCATCATCCAAATCTCAATGCCTAGCTAAAAGGGTTTAAAGAAAAGCGCTTGTTGGGAGACAACCAAATATATTTCCTTGCTGTTTTTCAATAAATAATTCATATATCCTCTGGTTAGATGTGGTTTTGTGTTTCAATTAGTGTTTGTGTCAAGTAAGACCTTTGGGATGGCTTACGGTGATAGTTGATTTTATCTTGCGGAAAAACAAAAACTTTTGCACTCAGAAAAACAATTCTCATTTTTAACTGAAGCGTGAAGAAATATTGATTATTTTTGCAGAAGATTAATAAACAAATTGCTCAGGCTTTCCTCATTTTTCAGAATTTTTGGAGTTACAGAAGTATTCGAGAGTTACAGATTACTTCAGACTGTTCTGTTTTTGACAGATTCTGTTTTCTATGTGCTGTTTGCTTATTTTAATGATTCTATGGGTAGTATCGGGTGGTATGAACGATGGAAAAGTTGGAATACAGTAGATATTACACCAATATAAATAAATAATGAGTTCACAAAAGTACAAAAAGTGGTGATTTATTTTCTTATACTAAGGTAGCTTATGAGATTTCCTGTTGAGTTTTGTGTTGTGAAGTTTTCATGTTTTGGTAAGGATTTGATGAACTATGGAATAAGGAGTGGCAAGAACCTAAGCTTGGGGATGCCCAAGGCACCCCAAGGTAATATTCAAGGACAACCAAGAGCCTAAGCGTGGGGATGCCCCTGAAGGCATCTCCTCTTTCGTCTTCGTCTAACTGTAACTTTACGTGAGGCTATATTTTTATTCACCACATGATATGTATTTTGCTTGGAGCATCTTGTATGATATGAGTCTTTGCTTCTTAGTTTTCCACAATCATCCTTATTGTACACAACTTTTGAGAGGGACATGCATGAATCATGATTTATTAGAACACTCTATGTGCTTCACTCATATCTTTTGAGCTAGGCAATTTTGCTCTAGTGGTTCTCTTATATCTTTTTAGAGCATGACGGTGGTTTTATTTTATAGAAATTATTGAAATCTCATGCTTCACTTATATTATTTTGAGAGTCTTTAAATAGCATGGAAATTCACTTTGGTTATAAATTTAGTCGCAATATGATAGGCATCCACGAGGGATATAATAAAAACTTTCATATAAAGTGCATTGAATACTATGAGATGTTTGATTCCTTATGATTGTTTTGAGATATAAAGATGGTGATATTAGAGTCATGCTAGTGAGTAATTGTGAATTTGAAAAATACTCGAGTTAAGGTTTGTGAGTCCAGTACCATGCACGTAGGGTGAACCATTATGTAACGAAGTTGGAGCATGCACTACAAAAAAATACACTTCCGTGATGATACGTGTTTGTCACAGTAGGTCACGTTTTCTGTCATGCATGTACATCCATGACAATTTTATGACAGAATCAAGATAGTCATACATGTGCTGTCATAGAAGTGTTCCATGACATTACCAAAATTATCATCACGGAAGTGTCCACTTCCATGACGATAAATCACGCGTCATAGAAGTGCTTTCGTCAAGGGTGACCGACACGTGGCATCCAACGTAACGGGTCGCCGTTAAGCTATCGGGTCCGGTTTTGGATCCGATAACCCGTTAACAGCCCGGACCAATGGGAAATTTCCACGTGTAAAATTTTGATTGGCCGGATGAAACACGTGTCAGCTCGTCAGTGGATCAGATAGGCGCCTATGATATGTTGACACGTGCAACGGCCCACCACCGGCCCATTTAGCTTACAACCGCTGGTCCGTTTGACTTGGTCAAAAGTTAGCGGGCTGGCCCATGAAAAGCCTGTTAACGGTCTCTTTGCAAATAGCCCATTTTACGGCCTAGTAACTCATGGCCCATTAGGGCCTACCCGAAATCGGCCCAACAATGTCAGGTGGGCCGTCGAGTATAACACCAGCCCGTTTCACTTTCGGCCCATGTATGGCCCACGACGTCTTTCGGCCCATATGAGGCCTTCGTATCTTCAGGCCCTTTAAAGGCCCATGGTGACTCTAGCCTAGAATGAACAGTAAATTTCTTTGTACCTGTTAACGGCCCATGTCACATGGGCCGTTTCCAGCCCGTGTTAGCTTTCGGCGTACTGACGGGCCTTATGTTCTTGGGCTCCTTTCTGGCCCTCGATACTTCCGGCCCGTTACTGGCCTGTTCCCCTAATGGGCCAAATTCGGCCCATGGCAAGAGTCGGCCAGTTCCTGGCTTGTTAACCCATTGCGCCGTGTCCAGCCGGTCCCATATTCTGGCCCATTAACGACCTGTTATGCCTGTGACAGAATTAAGCCTTTGTTGTCCTCCCGCCTATTAACGGCCCGTTACCATGCTGGGTCGATACCAATTACGCCCGTTTACGGCCCATGTAGACCCATTTATCCGACGGCCCGAGGCCCACCGATTCTACGACCGTGTTGGAGGCCCATTTCAAGACGGCCCGTAGGAGGCCCATGGATCCTACGGCCCGTAGCAGGGTCATGGTTACCACGGTCCGTATATGGCCCATGGTTGTTGCGGCCACTAGCAAACCAGGGAAAAAGAAGACTAGGAAATAAATAAGCCCGAAACTAACGCTAGGCTATTATGGAGATTGCACAGATTACATCCACTGGGCATCAAAGATTGCCACCAGTGCAAATATAGGGAACACCATACACTATACAAAAATGGCTTGCTGTTTTCTCCCACCGGTGGCTGCACGTTAAGAACAAATTTTGTATCGCAACAAAACAAATTACAACTATAAAACAAAAGGAAGGTTGGCATAAAAGTTAACAGTCTAGCAGATAAATGCACCACCAGAAGTTCAGAAGCTCAGTTCATTTGACCTGACTGTTACGTTTTCATGTTGTATTGTCCGATGGAGCACCATAACCTTCGCCTTCATTTCTCCTAGGCTCCTGAACAATATAGCAAATGTCTGATAGTCTGGTTTCAAAACCATGCATATCTTGACGACATCGAACAATGTCTGTCCTTGTTTCACAAAAGGTCTCTATTAGGGAATGGACTTGTGTCTGAAGCACAGATATAACATTGTTTTGAGCTTGCATATCTTGATCATGAGGCAGTTTGGACGAGATTGCCTTAACAACCAACCCAGTATTACGCAGGAACGTGCTTTCGGCACTGTTAGTGGACAGGTACTGACCTACTGTAGCAAGAGCTGACATTGCGGTTATAGTTGCCTCGCCACCTTCAGAAGGTGGCGGTTCCACCATTTTTTCCATAGCTTGCTGAAAAGTTGAGTTTTTACATTAGTACCAGAACATAAGATATTAAGGAGGCAGAAAAACCAAAAAAAATAGCTTTGGTCTATATACAGAACTTATTCTGGTGAACCCATGTAAAATATTAGTTGTATTTTACTGCAAAGTACATAATAAAACCAGGTTCCAAACATATGACCATGTACCATGGCTAATGTATTGTCTATTTCTTCACATTGTATTGACAACAAAGGATAAAGAGACAAAGTTTATAATACGGTAAGCATAATGTGACATCATTCATATCACAAAACAACTGAGAACATACAGACAGGCAATTGTAACGTTGTGTGGGCAAGTCCAGCACGGAACTAGATCACAGGTCAAGATCAAAGGAACATCACTCCTCTCTTTTAAACCTTGCAAGGTGCAATGATACGCTAAGACAATTGTGTATAAAATTGAAAAGAGTAATAGACATTGGCTGCAAACCATGCAGTTCAAGGCACGAGTCAGAGTAAGTAGTAGTTAAAAGGCATGAGGATTAAGGACTTACAACAGCGACTTTGACTGGTGTAGTCACGCCCTTCGTCTTGCTGGTGTGACAGTCCTTGAAGATTTCCACAGCATTTGGTTTAGGTACTTTTCCTTGCAGGCTTTCCTCTGCATTTGGAACAAGTCAATATAGAGCTGATAATATGGTACATCAAAAAGAGTGAAACAACAGCTAATTACAAGAGCCTTAGAGTGTGCAATATAGCTACGAGATCCTGCCATCTGTTGGAATTTCACTTTCGTACGGTTGGCCTTGTTCATTGAACAGTTCACCTACAAGAAGATAGATTTGTGTGGCACATGCGTAAATACGACTTCAAGATGTGATCTAATCACACACACACACACACACACACACACACATATATATATAATGTAACTGATACTTCGGATCGGACCAGTGTTTAACGAGGCCTCTCCAGTCTTCATCCGATATATTTTCCACTTGAGATGTTTGGGCAAGTTCACTGTTAGCCTTGCCTTCAAAGTGAGTTTTCCTCAAGTTATACTGATACTGTCGCAGAGCAGACTTGAAAACATGGGTGCAAGCTTGTCTGGTTGCATCATCTTGGGTATCCAACTTGAACCTCATCTGTTGAAAATTACGGGAGTCTCATTATCAGCAACCTAGAAAGTATTGTACAGAGCAAGATGATATTACTAGTTTCCATAAATAACCATACTTACAGATAAATGGTCGAGGAAGGTGTTGAAATTGGTTTCGTCTTTGTCATTCCTGTACTGAATCCATGTTGGGAGGATACGTACATGACACCTAACAGCAACCGCTGCCTCTGATATTAACTTGGCTGACTCTGTAGCATCACGTGGCCTTTTTAAACCTGCCTCAAAACGGATCTCCATTCTTCCTCCTCTAGATTTAGTTAACCTATCGAGCATTATCCCTGATGTTTGTTTCCTCTTGCGCCTAGGTGCTAGTCCAACAACAAACATAGGAAGTGTTAGTGTACATCAAACTGTGAGACTACATATAAAGAAGCATGCAACTGTAACTTGACTCCAGCAACTACCTTCTTGCTGTTGAAGCTCACAAAGTTCATCTGATCTTGCCAACTCATGTTGTGTCAAGAGTGCTTCAGAAGTAGTGTCAGGTGGCAAGGGAGCTTGGGAACGTGCTCCTAGCTGAGCTGACCAATGAGTGGATCGTGCAGCTGGTAGTACTGTGGAAGGTGTTGCAACAACTAGGGCTATCTCTGCTTGTTTGGTGGCAGCTATTTGTTTCTGTTTTGCTTGTTCTGCAGCTCATGTAGCACGGGATACCCTATCGGTACAATTTTCCGCTGGACTTTGACCTTCTATTGCACCATCAATACTAGCAGAATCTGGAGGATTATTCCGCTTCCCTTTCCCTGTCGTTCTCTCTTGCTTCCTCTTTCTCTGTGCCATGTTAAGTCAAGCCGACAAGAAAAACGAATAACAATTTAGTTCTTCAGAACAAATTGATGCGTGATACAGACGAACTAAACTTTGATGTTAGAGAACCACATGATAGGAGGATGTAATATGTATGAAAAACAGGATGGCATGAGATAACCAGAACTATGATGTGTAAACGAAGCAGAAGACAGTTCACTAAATTAGAAGCAATGCAATGGAAGGTAGACACCATATGAAAGATGCTACAAATATCGCTCTGCCAAGTTAACAGTGTCCCATCATAAATGCCGTTTAAACAAATGTGAAGCAGTACAACAAATTAATCATATGCAAGATGCAAACAACATCACACTACCAAGTTAAAGGTCTCTCGTCATTAGTGCCATTGCATATTCACAGCTTATGATGTGTAAACTAAGGAGAAGGCATTTCAACAAATTAGAAGCAAAGAAAGCTAGACACCATATGAAAGATGCTATGAATATCACTCTACCAAGTTAAAACTGTCTCGTCATAAGTGCCATTTCAACAAATTAGAAGTAGTACAAGCTATAAAAGAATGCGAGATGTAACTTATATCACACTCCGAAGTCAAACTTGTCTTATGATAAGTGATTGTTGTAGGTTACACAACAGTAGTACTTTGATGTAAGAACATGGTGTGATAGACAGATATTGTATGTTCTAGAAATAGGAACACGTGTCTTATTCACTAGTATAATGTGTAAAGTAAGAAGATGAAATGCAACAAAATTAGAAGCAATACAAGCTAGACATCATACATAACATTCAACCACATATAATAGTGCCATGTTAGAGGGAGCACCTGTGATGGTGCACTAGGGGAGACGTGCTCATCATCAACACAACTACGTTGAGTGTCTATGCATGTGTTTTCTTGGAAATCATCTTGGGGGGATGGAGGAGTAGAATCTGTAGAGGCCCTCCGTTTGGAAGGAGCACCATATCCGCTACCTTGCTAACTTCCTTTCGCTTTATTAATTTTGAATTGTCAAGTAAAACCGACAAGAAAAAGCAATAAAATTCACTCTTCAGAACTCATTTGTGCATGATACTGACAATCACTACTTGGATGTAAGGCAAACACATGATTCCAAGATGGAATAATACGAAAAACAGGACGGCATGGCAGATGCAAGCTAGAAACCATTTCAACAAATAAGAAGCAATGCAAGCTAGACACCACATGAAAGATGCAACCAATATGACTCTGCCAAGTTAAAAGCGTGCCATCATAAATGGTATTTCAACAAATTAGAAGCGGCGCATGCTATAAATCATATGAAAGATGCAACTAATATCACACTGCATATACTAAAGGTGTCTCGTCATATTGATTTATGCGGGATACAAAGAAACAATAGTTTTATGTAAGGACATGCTTAATAGACAGATGTACTATGTACTAAAAACGGGAAGGCATGTCACATTAACAGGTATAATGTATAAACTAAGAAGAATAGCACATGCAATTTAACCAGATTGGAAGAATTACAATCTAGAAACCATATGCAACATGCAACCACATATCACACTGCCAAGTTAGAGCAAGCACCTGCGATGCTAGTGTAGGGGAAATGCGGTAATCAACTATAGAGCTATGTTCACTATCTTCATCTAGGCTTGCTGTTTCTTGATAATCATGTGGGGAGGCTGACGCTGCAATCTTTAAATGAGGATATTTTCTCAAAGTAGTCCACTTGCCTGACTGCCTCATCATAAGTGATTGATGAGGAATACACAAGAACATTAGTTTGATGTAAGAAAATGGTTAATAGACATATGTACTAGTATGTACCAGAAACAGGAAGGCATGTCACATTCAAAGGTATAGTGTGTAAGCTAAGCAGATGCAATTTAACCAAATTGGAAGCAATACAAGCTAGACATCCGGCTGGAGTGGTGAGCATGATCATCTAGGACCTGAGAGCCTGGTGGGAAGCGGGCTGCTTCGCCACCATCATGGCTTTTTAGTTGGCTTCCAGGTGATGCATGTTTTTGCTGGGCTTGTCACTGGCCGAGCCAGTGCCCTGACTAGCCATTTGACTTCTGGTGCTCCCGGGATGGTGGTTCATGTAAAAAATATCTTTCCTTACCTTAATAAAGACCGACTTTGGCCTTTCGAATACAAAGCTAGACACCATATGCAACATGCAACCACATATGACACCGTGAAGTTAAAGCAGGCACCTGGGATGGTGGTTCATTGGGAGCGAGGTCATCAACTCTAGAGCTACATTTACCGTCTCCATCTGCTGACACTACAACCTTTAAATGGCTGAAACGTGTCTGGCCTAGCCGCGTACCACACTAGAGAAACTTCTCTCTTTTATTTTCTACTTCTGTGAAGGCAGCAGGTCTGAAATACCCTTGCATAAAAACACAATAGTGAGAGTGTGGGTGAAGTGTGTGCAAAACTAGTGCACTGTAAAAGTAGCAGATAGCAGGTGGCTGAAAAATAAATGACAGGAGACATATGATATCTCTACAACATTGCATGGCAAACAAAATTAGATTCTACTCCGTATGATTTTGTAATATATGAGCACAGGAAATGCAGGTACTCCTCCAGCACACCACCACATGTGGTCCTATCAAGATAACAGTCGACTGAAAATAAATAGGTCAGTCAATTTTTTTATGAACCGTCCGATCTATAAGGAACGGGCAGATGGCCTTCGTCTACCTCCCACCAGTCACTGTTGACGATCTTTCTCGAACCGCCAGCGACCACCGGCCCAGACCCCTGCCTCCGCCGCCCCGCCCTCCCCTCGACCTCACACCACCACCGTGCTTGGCAGCGCCCCCAGGCCATCCCTTTAATCCCGGCCGACCTCCAGATCGGGCGCCAGCAGCTCTAGGCCCCACACGCCCCTAAGATAAACACCGAGGCGCTGCTTCCCCGGCGTAATAGGCGGACTAGCGCCTGTTATGCCGGGGAATGCTTACGTTAATTGGGAATCAACTGACCAGGAATTGAAATCCAGGGGGCGACGGACCTCTAGCTAAGGTGAAATAGTATATGAGGAGAAACCTTGTGCATCATGAGTAACTAGGAACATCTAGTATCAAGAAGAAGCGGTCAACTAGTGTCTTCTGTGGGATGAATACCGTGCAAGCAGACACGTAAGATTTGCACGGATAAGGGAAGAGGAGTACCATTTCCGGTTGCCAGTGTGGTCGCCTCCACATGTCGCACTGATCTTCTTCTTTTTGCCGGGGAAACCGATGTTTTGGAGGAGGGTGCAGGCTTGGATGAACCCATGGCCAAATTGTTGACTGTGTTGCCGTGGCCGTATATCGGCGGAGGGGAAGCAGATCCGAGGCGGCAAAGGACGGCGTAGCAGGAAGAGCTCCGGTGCGGTGGACGGTGGCGAAGTTGGAGCGGCAGCGGTGAGGCGCAGGACGGCGTGGTTGAACTGGCTCGGGTACGGACGCTCGGCCTCGGCTTCAACTACTAGCCTTGGAGGGCATTGCAGTTCAAGTTGCGGTGGACGACGACGTCGGGGTATCAGCTCCGGCGTGATGGAGGAGGGCGGCGGTTGATGGGTGGGATGGGGTGGCGGACGGGGCTGGTGGAGAGGAAGTTTTGTTGCCCACGGAGTACGAATGGGGAATCGGACAGGGGGGCGGGGGGAGCTAAGGGAGAACCATGTTTCGGTCTAGGACCCGCTTGTTTTGGCTTTTTTGAACAGATGGGACACGCTTGTTTGAAATTTGGGGGAAGTACAAACTTTGCCCCGTCTTAAAGTTCGGACCTACTGCGGGTCGGGGGTAGGATGGTAATCCCAGGTGTCCCAAATAGTGGGCGGGAGCGATTTCGGCCGTGCGCATGTGTGCTTAGGCCGCCATTGTGTAAGAATGTTTTTCGGAGGCGGTTGCGTGGCGTCTAGATGAAGCTACAAACCTACCCCGGTTTAGACCTTTGGACGGGCCGGTAGGTTTCACGGGTCGGAGTTAGAAAAGTAATTTCCTTCTACTACCAAACATTGGTCACACGCTGTTTCGGGCGAGTAGAGGCTCTTTTGGCACTTCGTTCGAAATTTTGAAATGGAAGCATTCACGTTTAGAGTACTCTTGAACTTTGAGGATTGACCTAAATAGACAACGTTAAATTTGACCTTGTATGTTTGAAAATCTCATTAAATTATCCGCTTCTTTTTGAATTTTTGACACTTGAAAATCCTATAACTACGATTATTTTGGAATGGAGGAGCTAAATTTGAATCTATTTTGTACACGACTATATATGTTATTATGTACAAAATCAGAGCAAAGATGGGTGCCCCCATAATTTAGGTATGATTTACAAATGCCATGATACCAAATTCAAATAATTGAATGGACTTCATGTTGAATTCGATTTTTTTAAACCACCTTAACTTGAATTGAAATGTATACTAGTTCATAGCTAGCTATTTTATAATGTTCATTGTGTAACTTTCGTATGTATAATGTGCTTTACACACACAACATGAACTATACTCACGTTTATATTCGATTGCTAAAGCGATGCATTGTCTGGAGTTCAAAATACTAACTATGTGGATCAATTATGTCGAATAATAACATAGACATGCTCAAATTCGATAGAATCTCGATGTCTGATGGATCAATGACCGTTCCTTACGCGAATTGCAAATATCATGATCCCATCCTAATATTTGGATACAATTTATATCTTTAATCAATGTGTACATCAGTCTTTTACGTGTAGTTTCACTCTCCATCGGTGGTCTCTCACACATGCTCACACACTCTCTCCCGAGGTGTCTTTCTCGCAGACATGCTCTCGATATAACCCTCCCTCCCTCTCGTAACCATTTACGACTGTTTTCACTAACCTTTATCACAAGCACTCTTCCTCTCACAAGCATACACACGCACAATCCCCATCGACCCTTTCTATATACATAGACCTGCCTACGTGTCTCCTGTACGCACATTATCTTTAGGTCTGTCTCTCACGCATTGTCTCACACCTCTCTTCCTAATCGACGAGTATGATTCTAGCAGAGCATTCTGTAGGATGCCCCTTAAAGTTAGGTTGGATGAATAGTAATATCAGAGATAAGGGGTTACCTTAGTCCGAGAACCCAGGGTTACAAATCCTAGCCGGCTTTGTCAGTGGACACAGAGTCCTTCACAATTCTGCTATCTTGTCTGTACGACAAGTCATCCATGGGTCTCCCTAAATGCGTCACGGGCCGACCAATGTGGCGCAGGGAACCGAACCAAGGGCCTCACCTCGACCCACCGGACCTCACGCGGTGACACACCCTCTGCCCCCAGGTCTCGTTATCTTCTCACACCCACACATACCAACACAGACACCACACAAAAAAATCTCCTCGTGCCTCTATCCCCTCCCCCCTTGCATATACACACTCAAGGGAATCTCTCGCCGTGACATCATATTAGTCTCTCTCTCTCTCTCTAGACCTCTCTCATTTCTCGTGCTATCTCTCCCACGCCCCCTCCCCCCGCCGGCCCCTCTATCCATGCCTCTCTCGAATACGTAATACACACACATACCTCTCTAGGCCCTGCCAAATACATCAACTACACATTCACACATGTTACATCATGTACCCCATTGATCTAAAAAGCCCTCTCTTCACGTTTATTTCGCATACAACATTCCTTTTGAATAAAGTGTGGCCAAAAAATTATTTTAGAATTTCTACATATATACAACATTACAAAGTTATATGGAGGAGTATGAACGTTAATTTGTTGCATGGTGCCCACAATGATATTTATTCCGCATTGTGATTTTTATATTTTTATACTATATATAAAGTTAGTCATAATAAAGAGAAACGAAGAGCATCTCTCTCCCCATCGCATACACCCCCTCTACGCCCCTTTCACGTACGCACACAAACTATCTCCAGGTCCTCTAAAATTAAGCCCCCAGCACATTCACGCATGTTTCATCTTTCTCTCGCGATATATACAGTGACGATCCTTGTATTTAAAGCGAAAGCACGATACGTACATTGGACTTCAGAATCCACTCATTATGGTCACCATTTACGTTTTGTGGTTATTATACAGTCACGGGCTCACCGTACAGCTCTGTATTTGCTCAAGACACGACTAGTTGACCAGTTAAACGCTCCACGTGGCACCTCTAGTGTTGCATCACATTATCTCACTATCATTGGGCCCACCTGTCGGCTTGTATCTACTCTTCTACACTCTTATAAAAAACAGAGTTGGTGATGATGGTGTGCCTGCCATCCTGCAATATAGGCCGTCCGATTTATATCTGACGGATAGGAAGGAAACTATGGCAATTTTGCAAAAAGGTACCCACACACCTCTCCACATTTGCAAATAATGCCTTCCCTCGTTCATCCTTTTCTCTCACAAGATAAACTAGTCATACAAATGCATCTTGATGTTACGTGCAACGCATGGGCATCTTGCTAGTAAGAATGGAAACAAATGACAAAAAAATATTGGACGGTGGTTCGAAGTCATGACCGAGGGCCCATCGGACAAGGTGGCCTTATATTGGTATGCTGAGCCGTCTGTTTTAACACACAGGAGCTGGTGTGGTGATTATACACACGCGCACGCATGCACACGAACTGCATGCATGCAACACTCACACGAACACATGCAACCATGCACGCACGCAACACTCACACGTGCACACGCAGCCACGCACGCATGCAACACTCACAGACACACACACGCACGCATGCATGCACACACCACACGACCAACACACACTCTCACACTCAAGTGCTCAACCTACACGTGCAATGCACACACATCAGGCCCTGACAGACACATACACAACCAGGAGTCTTGTCACGCCTGCGTAAATTTGTGTTTATCTGACCTTTTTCCTGTGTGAACTGAAAGGTGGGACCCACAAGGAACATGGTCAATTTAACTAGTCAACATGGTGCCACGCAGACTATTTGGCCGGTCAACAGAGTGCAATCCTATGCTGAATGGTGAGCAAGTGATCGTATAATCACCGCCAAAACGTACATAGTGACCGTAATGAGCGTATTCTGATGTTCGGTGACCGTATTATGCTTTCTCTCTATAGGCCCTCCAAAACTAGATCTCTACACATTCTCGCATATTACATCTAACAACTATGCAATACAACACTACTACTACCCTCTAACACAATAAATCATATGTGTTTTTAGTTTTACTAGATATCATATTGTTACTTAATTATTCAGTTTGCATACATTAAAATTGCCTTTGAAATGTATGGCCAGTATCATCTACCGCGCGGGAAAAATCCTGCCCTTTCCTGTTTAATCGGGTTTGTATCGATGGATCGTGCGAAACAGCAAAACTATAGTACTAGTATACAGTACAAGTGGCAGTTCACTGGGCCACCGTGTGGTGTACTCCTCCGTCATTAGAGTGGAGCGCTTGCTTTCATAAATGTTCTAGTACCTTTCGCCGACATGTGGGACATCAAGCTACCGGGTCCACGTGCCATACCGAAATACAGTGCAGAGCAGCAGGGGTGAAGCACCCAAGTCATGGCGCCGGCATAGTAATGAGCAATGAGGCGTCAAATCAGAAAGCTGCACCTTTCTCGCAGTTAAGTTGGAGGGACGAAGTAATAATAATGCTAGTAAAAATAAGAAGTTGGAGGGACGAAGCAACCATCACTTCACTCGTTGTTGAATCCGCTTCTCCCTCATCTTCTTCAAGTTAACCACGTGTTGCTTCTGCCGTTGTTCTGCCTCATGTGGGACGCGGATCGGCTTGGTAAAGCACTGACACGTGGGACCGCATGTTATAAAACCACCAGGCCAACGTCCTCTAAAAATAAGAAACCTCCCCCGCCATCCGCGCGGCAAAATCACCTCATTTTTACTAATCTTGATTCTATAATTTTTTAGATCAATATAATTGAGATTTGTATAGATAGCACACAGGAGCAAAACCAAGTGGTACGGTTAAGGGCATCCACAATGTGTAGCCAAATGTGAAAATAGCTTTTGTCATCGATGGCAACCATTTGTGGACGGTGCTGCCAAAGCCAAAAAGATGGAACCGAAGCTCCCTGATTGATTGATTGAAGGAATAGAAAAATGCAACGTCTCTCATCTTTCTCCCGTGCTTGGACGCATGTATAGTATAGAGCACAGAGTCTACTCCCCTATCCCTTCTATCACAAATCACAAAGCAGTGAGGCGTCAAATCACAAAGCACGGATGAAGCAACCATCATTTCACTCTTCACTGACTCGGCTTCTCCATCGTCTTCTTCAAGAAACCACCTCACCACACTAAGCTGGATGGACGACGCTATTGTGTACTAGTAGTACTAGTACATTTACGCGTCATTTGGTTCAACGGACTTCCTGGATGCAAATAAGGCGGTTGTCTCGGTTTGCAGGCGGCACTTGCGAACGACTTACCGTGGTCTCCCTCAATGGTGTTCTCTGTCGAACGCACTTTGTACACCAGGCCAGTATATCAAAATATCAATTTGCAAAAGGCCACTAACACTAATCGAGGCAAAATTGATGGGGTTTGCCTCGTACTAGCAACGAAGAACATTAATATACCCTTGCATGCATGCGGAAGTGAGAAGGTTTGTTTGCATGGTGATGCATTAATCAAGCGATGAGGAGTGAGATGGTTAGCTCTTTGGGCTTTGGAGAAAAAAATACGCATTAATTGACACGTCAAAGGATGATTTGTATCGATCCGCACCCTCACACGGTCGCTCCTGCACGCCGCGGTCGCACCGCACCCTCAGACAGTCGCTCTTGCACGCCGCAAACCCAACCAAGGAAACACACCCTCACTGACACGTGCTACCGCTGACAGATAATTTTCGTTCATACATTATGTTTATCCAACCGCGTGTTGGGGTGGATCCGTACGGCCCGTGCGGTGGTCTGTTGGGGAAGAAGAAGAGGTGAGGAAGAAGGGTTAGGAGACGTAGGATATTCATCCAACCGCCTGAAATGGTAGACTGGCCCAAATGATGAAAGTCAGGCGACTTGCATAACAATATATGTTTTTACACAGCAACAGATCCCTAAAAACAACAACATAAAGAAAAACTATCACTGCTCGTGGAACGAGACGGCCTCGTCATCTTTGGCTGCCGGTGCGAACCAGCCGTAGCTGCCGACGTGTGTCTCCGCACCGTGTTTGTCCTCGGCCTCCAGCTACTCGTTCACGCGGAGCGTGCGGGCGCTCTGCACGGACGAGAGCACCGCCTGGTTCAAGTCGAGGACGTCCGGTTCCGCCTGCAGGACGGCCTCGATGGCAGCTGCATCCGTGCGCTCCACGTCGAGTTGATCCTCCGCCGCCCGGTTCAAGTCCAGGACGTCCAGTTCCGCCTGCAGGAGGGCCTCGATGGCAGCAGCATCCGCACACTCCGTGTTGAGTTGAGCCTCTGCCGCCTGGTTCACATCCACGACATCCGGTTCCATCTGCAGGAGAGCCTCGATGGCAGCGGCATGCGCGCGCTCCGCGTCGAGTTGAGCCTTTGCCTCCCGGTCCTCCTTTAGTATCGTCAGGTTGAACCGCTGGTCCGCCTGCACCATGGGGGACCCGGACGCCGGCACGAATTCGATGTCCATCGTCTCATAACCATCGGGGGCCTTCTACGCCGCGACCTCCGCCATGAACATTGGATTGGCTTCCTCCTCCTCCTAGATTGGCTCCAGAGAACTCGGGGATTGGCCCGCCGCAAAGCGAGCTTGGGAACGGAGGTCTGTGGCGCCGACCGCCGCTGCGATTTCTGCGCGACGCTCCGGCATCAGCATCTTGTACTACGTGATCTTGCGGCGCACCATGGCTTTCCGCCGAACTTGGGGACGCTTGATGCGGGCTAGGGGATCGAAAGGTGGGGGAATGGGCTAGAGAGGAGGTGTGGTTTTGGGGCAGTAGCTGGCGTAGGACGAGCAGCGAAGGTTCTGGTGTGAATAGTGGTTCCGGCCGAGCAGTGAAGGTCAATCGGTTTTGACTGTACATCGCTCTTGTCGCGTTCCCATTGCACCCCGGCACACTGGACACTCTACGTCATTCACCGAATGGAACGCGCTTCATCTTGCGTTTTCACTCGCTTGTGGGACCGCAGTTGAGAGCAAACCGACGTCCCTCCCCCTCTCCCGCCCTCGTCATTTATACTACCACTCCCTCCGTTTTATGCGGAGTAAATAAAAATAGAGGGAGTATACTACGCATGAGGATCCCCTGACGTGGCCGAACCAATTGAGTAACCGACATGTGGGGCCTACCAAGCATGGGTCCGCCAGTAAGTGACCGAAAGGGAGGGTAAGGCAGGGATCCTACATCAGAGGATCCACTTCCACTACTACTCCCTCCTTCCATCCATGGCCTAATGCGTTTTTTGAGGCTAACTTTGACCAAATGTTAGAGTAATAATATATGACATGCAACTTACACAAAGCATACGGTCAAATTTATATGTGAAAGGAGCTTCCAATGATATAATTTTCACATTGTACATGTCATGTACTATTAATCTTGTCAATAGTCAAAGGCGGTTTTGAAAAACGCATTAGAGCATGGTTAATAATATAGCCAGCCGATGGCTATAAGGAACTGCCATGTCATCTATAGCCATCATCTATATGCACTCATACAATAGTGTGGGCTATAAGGTTGGCTATTTCCCGCAAAAAAATAATATAAAGGTTGGCTATTGTATTAGTACTTTTTCCCATCTCCTCTCTACTATCTCTTTCTTCATATTTATTGTATTTACCTAGGAATGCGTATATAGCTAGGCTCTTGCATGAGAGCTCACTCCCCTTACTTTTTCACATCTCTCTCCTTCACATCGGCAAAAGTGCCATGTAAGTTGGCTCTTAATGGCTATTAGGTTGGCTCTAAGCATTTAATATTTGCATGAGCAAGGTATATGATTGGAAGAGAGTTGCATGCATACTTTTTTTCTTGATCTATGTGTTATGGCCGGGCTGTAGAATATAAGAGCCCGCTTCACTCTCTCTCCTCTCTTCTCACTCCTCCAAGTAGGATTTTAATGACATGACAAGTCTTATAGCCTGCTGACTAGGCCTTATTAGACTTGCTCTTAGGCCCTATATAAATGGAAGGAGGGAGTACTATGAGCACTGCATACTCTACTACAGATGTTGTCAGTACTCCACTAGTACTATTGGACAGGGAGCTTAAAAAAGTTACTATTGGACTGGCTATACGTGGCGAAATCCTAGTAGGAAGAGCATGCGCGAGAACAAGCACATTCACGTGGTTGAAAACAAATTGGAAACCATCTCTGTTTGAATACAAATCTAGGAGTACGTACGAATCTAACAATATTGATTGGGCGTTGTTGAATGTTGATACTTTTTTTGTAAGTTTGATCAAAGTAGAGATACTTTGACTACACATAAAACTTATATGTAAACTAGAAAGGATCGGAGGGAGTATATTGTACGTTCAAAAGCGAAACGAACATTGAATACCCTTTATATATGATTTGCGGATGCTATGATCACCGGTTCAAAATTTTGAATCCGCCTTAGGTATCACACGTGCACCCACTCGTTTTCTCTCAATTTGATCTCGGGGTCCGGAGATCGATTGAAAGAGGACTAGGGTGGGTACAATACATTCGTTTCGCTTATGAACGTACAATATACTCCCTCTGATCCCCACAGACCCCCCACGGGTCATTTCTATCATAGAAACAGACCAAACCTTTCTCTCCTTGCACGACACACAATTGATCTCTCAAATATCAATCGATCTCATCAAGATGTGTCGGGGCATGAGCCGAATGGGATGTCAAAACTAAGATGGGAAGCGACACGTAGTGGAGGCAAAGTGAACTTTAAACAAAACGTTTGTTTGTATGCATGTCGTACAAATTACAACATTGGAAATACAAGCGAATGATACCCGGCGGAATGTTCAAATGACGCATTCGGGAGGATGGACTCGACCGGAGGGTGGCATGATCGATGGAGTAGAGGGTTGGAGAGGAATGAGAAATAAGCAACGCCGCATGATTATACTTGAACGACTCAAATAAACAATAAGTTGTCTCGTTTTCCCTTCCGTCCTGGTCACGGAGTAAGATACTCCCTCTGTTTTTATTTACTCTGCATATTAGGTTTGACTGAAGTCAAACTTCATAAAATTGGACCAAGTTTATAGAAAACTAGCAAGATGCTCGTGCCTTGCACGGAACATCAAGATCTTGTGGGAGAAAAGGATGAACGAGGGAAGGCCTTATCTGCAAATGTGGAGAGGATTGCGGGTAAATTGTCATAGTTTCCATCCTATCTGATAGATATAGATCGGACGGCCTATATTGTAGGATGGCAGGCACACCATCATCACCAACTCTGCTTTTTATGTACACTAGCAAGATGCCCGTGCGTTGCACGGAACATCAAGATGCATTTGTATGAGTAGTTTATCTTGTGGGAGAAAAGGATGAATGAGGGAAGGCCTTATTTGCAAATGTGGAGAGGGGTGTGGGTATATTTTTGCAAAATTTCCATAGTTTCCTTCCTATCTGTCAGATATAATCGGAGGGACTCATAAAAAAGAGAGTTGGTGATGATGGTGTGCCTGCCATCCTGCAATATAGGCTGTCCGATTTATATCTGACGGATAGGAAGGAAACTGTGGCAATTTTGCAAAAAGGTACCCACACACCCCTCCACAATTGCAAATAAGGCCTGCCCTCGTTCATCCTTTTCTCCCACAAGATAAACTAGTCATACAAATGCATCTTGATGTTACGTGCAATGCACGGGCATCTTGCTAGTAAGAGTAGAAATATGAACATTTACAATAGCAAATATATATGATGTGAAAGTATATTCAATAATGAATCTAATGGTATTGATTTGTTATTGTATATGTTCTTATTTCTGTCTATGAACTTTATCAAAGTTTACAAAGTTTGACTTTGAGAAAAGCTAAAATGCTGAGTAAATAAAAACAGAGGGAGTGCACAGGGTCTAGCATAGTTATTATTGCCGGAACATGGTAAGTTGGACCCCTAAATGCGGACCAGGCACACCTCAATTATTCTTTCAAACAGTCAGACACGTACATTTAGCACACCATCCGGCTACTTAATCAAGTGTTACGCTTCACTACTTGAAAAGGAAAAGGGTGGCACCGTACCCAAAACCACCACACTTGGGGCTAGGGTAACAACTTGGTACTGTACCACATTTGAACCAAGGCACAAAAACCACATGTTCTGCGCCTAATGCGCAACGCGGAGCACTGACGCTCGAATATGGCCGGGAAAACATGGAAACCGACATGTGGGGCATACCTGTCGGGACGACGTGGCACAGACTAGTCCAATGGAGGAGCTGGCCCACGACCTCCTCGCCACCGGCAACCATTCATGTGGGTCGTGGGGGCCAGCAACGTGGCGCAGCTCCAGCACCGCCTTTGGACAGGGCGACCACGGTGAGCGACACGCTCATCGTTGCTGGAGACGGTCGGTTTCAGTGTGCCGAGGGTGGCGTTAGCGCTGTGGCACGACCAGCAGATCAACACCCGGCTCGTCGAGGATGCACGGGGCGCCGAAGAGCGCGCGTGCCGTGACGCGTCCGCGGAGTGGTGTAGCGCGGTCAACTGCATCCCCAATACCTGAGACCATGCCGGGTCGTCTTGCTTTTTCAATGACATGTGGGGTCGTATGTGAGCAAAGGGCATCTCGAACGTTGCCACGACTGCAGCTGACTACCCTGGCACACCAAAAACCTTCGTCCCTCGCGCCGTCGCGCGGTGCGTTCCCTGCCGGCGCCAGGTGCCCGCATTCATGCCGTCCGTCTGTATGTCGTCGTTAAGAGGCTCGGTGCCCGAGGAACAAACTCTGGTGACTTAATGACGTGCCCGGACGCCTTGGCCTCACCGGAATGCGCTACTTAAAGGGGCAATGCCCAGCTAACCTCCACACCATAGCGCATCGTCCTACTACCTGGCACCACATCCGCCATGATAGCGAGCGCGAACGCTCTGCGGGAGAGCTTTGTCTTCGGGGATGAAGCTCCAGGTCGTTGCCCTCATTCAAGTCGCCATTCGCGATGCAATAGCGGCGTAGCTGGATGCGGACGCGACTGCACAAGCGGTGGCCACGATGGCAGCCCACGACGGGAGCACCATCAGCCACGCGTCGTACTTGCCGCCGTGCAACGTCTGGCACCGCCGAGGTCAGGGAATCCTCCGAGTATGAGTAGGGCATGGGAGGCGGCAGGGCATGGTGTGCCAACTGGCCGGTCCGTCTCCCACGTTCTACTCTTCCTCGCCGGAGACCGCACCATCGTCTTGAACCCTGCCCCCGTACATGGAGATCGCAGATGGAGGACGTCGGTCACCGCCGTAGAATAGGTTTAGGGTCGGGTTTCTTTTTTTCTGTCCTCTAAAATTTCCAAATGTAATGAAAATCTGTCGTGTTTGCATTAATCTCGGCCGATGTATATGAACTTTCACAATAATATAGTATATTGTAGGAGTACTAGCAAGATGCCTGTGCGTTGCACGGAACATCAAGATCTTGTGGGAGAAAAGGATGAACGAGGGAAGGCCTTATCTGCAAATGTGGAGAGGAGTGCGGGTAAATTGTCATATTTTCCTTCCTATCCATTAGATATAGATCGGACGGCCTATATTGCAGGATGGCAGGCACACCATCATCACCAACTCTACTTTTTATTGAACCGGGACAAAGCTAACATGTGAAGTAAATGAACACATAGGGTCTACATACACAATTTATCTTAGGCACCCCAATAGTACGTCCACTACACATTCACGCATTTCACATCTTTCTACATCTACGGGAACCTACGAAAGGGTTAACATAAATTGCCTCTCTCTGTCCTCCCTGATTTTCATGGTGGTGGGCCCCTCCCTCCCCCTAATCTACAATCAACAGCTCACACATTTCACATTACGTTAATTACGTAACTGGGATTATGTAGGTGTAGCATTACTCGTCCAAAAAAACCCAACTAAGCCAATCTCCTAGCATATCGCGCGGGAAAAGACCCGGCCGCACCGTTTTACTCGGGATTACAGGATTACTAGTAGTACTATCGATGGATCGCGTGAAGCACCAAGTATTTTTTTGAGGGGGTGAAGCACCTAGTTTAAAAGGAAAAAGGGGGTACACTCATAGCACCCCTGTCGCGGTCGCATTGCACCCCACACACGTTCAGTCCTGCACACGGCTCACGCAAATGGAACACACTTCGGCTTGACTCTTCACTGACACGTGGGACTACACTTAGAGAAACTGACCATGCGGCAAACCCCCCCGCCCACCGCGCGACCCCCCCCCCCCCAAAAAAAATTCCCCCCAAATCCCAAATTGAACGGCCCTTCGGCCAACTAGCCAATAATATTCCCCAAACCCCCTCCCCCCGTCCCCCTACACTCCATTTGCTCCGCCAAAGCCGCCCACCCCGTCGTCCCGATACGTCGGCGCTGCGGTTCATCGAGGGGACGCACGGCGATCCTCTCGCTCCCACAGTACGCTCTCGTACACAGCCGTCCTCGAGTCGCGCCTCCACCGCTGGTGACGTTCTTGTGGAGGCGCATGGCGGTCAGCAACGCCATCGCTGGTGACGTTCGTGTGGAGACGCACGGCAGTCAGCTTCCCCCACGGTACGCGCATTCTAGACTAAGGCCCCGTGCATGTCGGTGTAGTGCTGAATGTTAGTCGATAGACGCTGTTAATCTCACTTTTTGCCGAAGTAGTTTACAGTCAATATGCTCTGCTTAAGAAGCTTCCTTGCCTTGTTCTCCACTCAATCTGCTTAGCTGAGATGGCATGCCAAGCCCGATTAGTTGCTAAAATATCTTGCCATATATTTATTGTGACATAGATTGCCATGGTCTAGGAGCCAATCTGTTAGGTGAAATAGCTCTACACCGTTTTATACTTGATATTTGTTGCTGTGATGGCCTTCGATAGTTCGATGGCTGTGTGCTCGGCCTCATTGACTGCTGAAACAGCCTGCAATAATTTAGCACTCAAATATGTTTGCTGAATTAGCTTTAAATATATTTCGTTACTTAGACCTGCTCATCCAAATATCTTGCCATAGCTTTAGATATCGACCTAGGTATTTTTTTCTGGACTTCATAAAAAAACATATATGTTTTTCATGTAATATCTAGTAGAAGAACTAATTTGTATGTCTAACAGATGGACATGACTTTGATAACTTCTGCTCGAGATTCTCCGCTGCATATGTCGAGGGGGTTGAAAACTTCATGAACTTTATCAGAGCTGGGTACGGTGGTCCGAAATCACATGTGCTCTGCCCATGTAGCAGTTGTATGAATTCATTTACAAGACCCCAGTCAACTGTGCAAAATCATCTACACTTGTATGGGATGTCGGCCACATATACTAGGTGGGTTCATCATGGTGAAGCTGTGAACGTCAATGTTACAGACAACGTAGAAGCAGCAGATCACCATCTTGATCTACCTGATGCTCAGGTGGAAGAGGAGGAGGAGGTGGTGGTGGCGGAGCCAGTGAGTTTGACCAACATTGAAACAATGCTACGAAATGCTCGTACATTTCGTGAACTCTCACCTGCAGAAGAAAAACGGTGGGCCCGCATGTTGGAACAATGCAACATGGCTATCACCCCAGGAAATAAGCTGTCAGTATTCTCAGCTATGGTCATCTTTCTTCAGGTAAAGACATCTGAGCGGATGACGAACAAATCATTCTATGCGATGTTGGCTGCTTTCCGCAAAGCTTTCCCAGATGCGTCTGAGCTACCACACACCTACAGTAAAATGAAGAATTTCCTTCGTGTAGTTGGAATTTGATATGATATGATCCATGTTTGTAAGAATAATTGTGTTCTGTTCTGGAAGGATTATGCCACTTAAGTGAATGTCCGAAATGCAAATCATCAAGACGGAAAGATGGCGATGCTATGAAGAGGATTCCTCATAATGTTCTGAGACATTTTCCAATTACACCAAGATTGCAAAGGTTCTTTCATGATGCTGAAACAAGAGAGGATGTACTGTGGCATTCTAGGAACCATGAGTACAGAGATCAGAATGTAATGAGCCATCCATCACATGGTAGTGAGTGGAAAAGCTTCAATCAGAAACACAAAAAGTTGGCTTAGCTTCAAATGAATTTAACCCATTTAGCCACCAGAGGGCCACATATAGCATGTGGCCAGTGCTTGTTATCCCTTACAACATGCCTCCAAATGTCTGCACCAAAGAATCAAACTACATGATGGCCTTGCTCATCCCAGGTCCAAAAAGTCCTGGAAAGGATTTTGATTTATTCATGGAGCCTCTTGTGGAGGAACTTCAACAGCTATGGAGGGGTGTTCTCACTTGAGACCTATATAGCAGCCCACCAGCTGATTTCTTTCTGTGTGCTGTTATAATTTGGTGCATCCATGATTATCTGGCTTTGGGCACTATGTCAGGGCGAACGACACATGGTTACAATGCATGTGTTCGCTGTGACTGGAATCCACTGTCATACGCAATACTTAGCAAGATCTGTTACATTGGACACCGCCGTTTCCTTGCCAAGGACAAGCCGCGTCCTACAAAATACCGAAGACATGTGTTCAATGCAAAGCATGAAAACCGCGATGCGCCAAAGAGGCTCACCGCCGATGAATTGCAAGTGGAATTAGAGAAGGTCAGGCATATTACACCGGGAAACCATCCTGATAATGGTAGCGGGAAAAGGAAGCGTGGCAGGGCAGAAGAGAGATTATTGTTTACCCGCAGGTCCACTTTGTGGGACTTGGAGTATTGGAAAGATTTGGATCTGCGGCATAATCTTGATGTGATGCACATCAAGAAAAATATATGTGACAGCATTATCGGCACACTTCTTAATATTGAAGGCAAGACGAAAGATACCTTAAAATCTAGGATTGATTTGACACACCTGGGTATCAGATAGGATTTGCAGGTGCAAGATGAAGGTAAACCACGGGATATGGCACCAGGTGTGTACGTCTTGGACGAGGCAAAAAGAAAAGAATTCTGCGAGGTCCTGTCACGTGTTTGATTCCCACATGGATTTGCTTCCAACCCTGAAAGGAGAGTCAGTGCAGATGGAAACAAGGTACAAGGGTTGAAAACTCATGACTGCCACGTCCTACTTCAAAGGGTTTTACCTGTTATCCTTATAGGATTGGGCCGCCCTGACTTATACAGTGCAGTTGCAGAGTTGGGACAATTTTTCAGGGAACTCTGCAGTAGAAATATCAGGGTAGATTCTTTGGAGCGTCTTAGAGATAAGATACCAACTATCCTATGCGACCTTGAGAAGATATATCCTCTAGCCTTCTTCGATGTGATGGTGCATTTGGCTATTCATCCACCTGATGAGGCACTACTTAGAGGTCCAGTACAGTATGGCTGGATGTACCCTATTGAAAGGCGGCTCGGCAGTTTCAAGGGCTATGTTAGGAATAGAGCTAGACCCGAGGGTTCCATTGTAGAGGCCTACATTGCTACAGAAGCGTTGACATTCTGCTCAAAATACATTGAAGCAGCTAATCAGCTTAGCAAAAGGTGGGTGAAGACAATTCCGGGCTCAATGTTTTCGATTATTCTGTTCGAGTTACACGGAAGAGTCGACAAGAGGACAAACCTAAATATTTGGACAAAATGGTTTAGTATGTGTTGAATAACTATCCTGAGATACTACCTTATATCAAGTAAGTGCTAAGTACTGCAGCTTATACATCGTAATCTACTAAACTTGCAGCACATTCTTATATATTTAGATGTTTGACGCGATCACTATGTTGTGCAGCATCTACAAAAAGGAGTTACTGCCACAAAATCCAAGAAACATTGACAAACTGGTTATGGCAGGATTTGCGAAATGGATCAAGAGCCATGTAAGCTTTTGAATTACACTGTCAGTTTTTTTAATATATTGAGTACATAAGATGATCAACTTGTCTATTTTCTAACCATAGGTTAAGAAGATGTGGGAGGATGGGCAGGCAGTTGATGATGCCCTTTACGCACTAGCAATGGGTCTTGATACTCGGGTAAGACATTATGAATCTTGCGTTGTTGGAGATGTGCGCTACAACACCCTTGCACGCGACGAAGGCAGGAAGACACAAAACAGTGCCATCATGAGCACTGATACATACGGCAGAGAGACAACTGAAATGTATGCTAACATAACAGACATTGTTCAGTTGCAGTATATCTCCAGTTTCGAGGATCATCGGTGTGTGGTTCTGTTGTGCTGTCGTTGGTATAACCTGTTTTCCAGGATCGGAAAACCCAGAGCTGATGATTATTTCAAATCCATCAATGTCAAGGCGGCGTACCAGACCAACGAGCCTTTTATTTTTGCAAATCAAGCAACACATATATTTTTCTTGGAAGACACAATTGCACGTAGAGATGACTGGATAGTATTGCAAAGGTTTGAGCAGAGGAATTCGTTTAATGAAGTTGCACAACAAGATGATGCTTACACTTCTCCTGATGTACAAGATTCCACAGATGCTCCTAATATCTTTGAGAACCATCACGTCAATGACGCTGGCAAAAAGATTGCTTGTCATGCTGTGAAGATGCAAGAGTTGATCAAGAAGAAGCCAACGTCCGAGGACATTGAGGATGAAGAAGAAGATGACACTCTGGGGAATTACGATTCAGACTGATACAGATGGCGAAGATGTTGACGCTACTGCTGCGGATGATGATTAGATTGCTTTTGTCATATTTGCCTGTCAGAAGACGTTTTTTTATCTACTATGTGAAATTGTGTTTGCTATGACAACTTAAACCTGATGAACGTGTTGTTTAGTATTTTGCTGTGAGAACATCACTTGTTATGTGTGTTCATTTGTGTTTGGTGATTGTATGACGACTAAAACATGATGACATTGTTGTTTATTTGTACTCATATTTGGCTGTGAGACTTGCATTTGATGACATAGTTTGTTGTTGGACTGCAATTTGCTCGACGTCTTCGAATGGTCACAAAGCTGACCCGACAGGGCCTCTGCTAATTTATTTATTTATTACCAAAAGGGCCTATGATATTTATTTATTTATGAGCAAAAGAGGATACCCCCAATTTTGTTAATAGAGATCATTAGATGTTCACAACACTACGCCCAGCCTGGTACATAGGTTTCATTCATTACTAGTTTCAGCAAAGTGCTCATGTCATAGCCACTGAATACATCACGAGTGCTACATACACTGCAAATAAAGAGACAATCATCCTACAGAGCACATCGATTTTGCCCATTATCTTCACAAGCTCTTTCATCCCCTCATTGTTGTCAAGGCCGTTCCGCAGCTATTGCTTGGCCATGATCAAAGGAACTGCATCTTTAACCTTCTGCTCTGCATCTTCCTCTTCTGTCGTTCCTTCAGTTACTTGTCCAACACCCCAACCTGCTGGTATTGGGATTCCTCGGCTAACCAAATAATCAGCGTAGTTGCGTTCCCCCACATCAGCAACTTCCCAGAAATACAAATCACACGAATCATCCCTTTTTTGCATGAATCAAATTGCAAGATCATCAACCAAACTATTAATAATATCAGCAACTGAAAGCAGCAGAACAACACTTAAACATATTATTACCCCATGATTCGGGCATTTGTAGAAGACTCGGCCAGGGTTGAGGATTCTGGTTGAGACGCGACGGATGACTCTGCGTGATTTGCAGCAGTGGCACCACACCAACGGCAGCGGGTTACGATGAGCAACCGGCTGCGGTGCGTGTGCCGGCAGGGGTGTGATGAGACCCACAGGCGATGGTACGGGTGGCGACTTGGCGCATATCTGGTTGTTGCCTGCTGAAGAGCGGGTGGACGAGCAGCCAGCAGACATGGTTGCTGCGGCCAGAGCTTCTAATGCTAGGCAGAGTAAGTAGAGAAGAGGAGAAGCGAACATTGGATATGTCAGTTTCATTACTTGCAGAGTAGCATAGCACCATATATAGTCATAGTCTAGGTTCGGATTCGAACCAGCTAGAGGAGCACGTCTCTCTTTTTTCTAAAACTCAGCAACGTCTCTTTACAGGTACACTAGCTTGTTCTGTACGCCTTCTCAAGTCTTTGATTTTCTTTCTTTTTTTTGCGAGGAAGGAAGGAGGACAAAATTCAGATTTCCTGGGACTCGAACCCAAACCTCTCGGTTGAAAACCAAGGGTGCTAGTCACTTATGTAGCAAACGTTCCCTGGCAGGAGGACGGCAGACGAACGCATTTTCCTCGCAGTTTTAGTTGCGACGCAAGATCGAACGGTCGCAGTTTCGGGAATGTTATCAGGCGAACGAGCCCATTTTTTCTTTTCTTCCTATATATAAAAAAGTATGCTACTTGGTGTCAGCTTAGTAAACAAACGATTGTGCCAACCTTGACCGTTGGATTCACATTCAACGTCTGTCATGTTTCTTTAGTCTCTTCTTCCACCAGCCACCAAAGCCAAACCAGCACCGGCGGGACCGCCTGCTCCCGCCTCCCATGGTTGGCTGCGCTGCCGCGCACGCATCATGGCCACATCGCACCCTAAAACTCTACGCATCTTCCCCGTCTCCTATTCATTCCCGTCCGAGGCCTCACCATTGTCCTCCGGTGTTGTCAACATGGTCAACAACCGAGAGGAATAAAGAGATGACTGTACATGGTGGGGATGACAGTAGGGACCCAGCAACGCGCAGTAATTTTGTTTTTTTGGGACGGAGAAGGGTATCAACTGGGCTGTTCGGGAGCTGTGGCCCGTCTAGCACATGACCACCCTAGTTTGTTTTTTTCCTTTCTGAAAATGGCTAGCCCAGCTATTTTGTTTTTTGCAGAATAACCAATGTAGGCCTACTTGTTTTTCTACGCCCTGCTGGGCTGGAAATCCTTCAAGACGAGGAGGGATGCATTTTGCCCAGAAAATGGGCTATAAGTAATAAGAAATGGGCTATAAGTAATATTAAATGGGCTGTAAAATGAAAAAATACAGCAAAAAGGCAATTAGTTCCAAAACACTTATTTCTTTCAGATTTTGATATTTTAAATTTCATTGTTTTTGTGCGGGTAAAATTTCATTGGATTTAAATTAAGGTATGTTTAGTTTTTAAATTAATTTAAATCTGGCTAGAAATTTCGGGCTGTATGCTGTTTGGGACATATTTGGAGGATGACTTGTGGGTCTACTAGGTTGACGTGTACGAAAGGCTTTGTCAACTTAGTCCACAAACGATTCTAGCAGCAGTGACCGTTGGATGCTAATCCAACGGCAGTGCTGCTTCTTCAATATTTGATCTTCTTGCTCCAGTCGCCCAATCCAGCGCCAGTTGGACTGCCTGCTCCCGCCTCCCATGGCCGGCTGTGCTGCCGCACAGGCCGCACCGCCCCACCCTACTCCATTGCTGGCCAGGCCAATCCACTACTCACCCACACCTCCTGTTATTTTTCGGCGACGACAGCTGGACTAGTAAACCTTCGTACTCCCCACCGCGTGGGCAACCACTGCCGAGTCTTCCCCGGCTCTGTGTAGTTCCCTTCCTAGGCCTCGCTGACGTCCACCGCCCTGGTGCTCTCGGCGCGCCATGGACAACGTGGTCAACGAACGACATCCATCGGATGTGGACTGTATGTCGAGAGGCTGACAGCTGGGTCGACGGCCGCACACAAGGAAATGCCTCCTTATTACGCGCAAAATAATGATTCCTCCACCTAACATCTGGGACCCACCGGAAGGGCCTCTGTATTTCGTGAAAAAAACGTCCCCCCGCTGACAGGTCAGACCCACCAGCTATATCTTCGCACGCAAGGAAGTGCCTCCTTATTACGCACAAAAAATGAATACTCCCCCTGCTAGCTGGGACCCAGCATAGTGGGAGGCTGACATGTCGGCCTACTAAGTTGACGGGGATGGAGGGCTTTGTCAACTCAGTCAATATGAACGATTCTAGCTCCTGTGACCGTACGATGTCCATCCAACGGCCGTAGTCCTTCTTCAACCTCTGGTCTTCTTGCTCCAGCCGCCCAAAGCAGCGCTGGTTGTGCCACTTGCTCCTGCCTCTCGTGGCCGGCTGTGCTGCCACGGAGGCCTCACCGGCCCCTACTACTCCCACCGCTGGCCAGGCCCTACGGCAACGGCAGCCTCACACCGTAGCCGAACCAGTGAACCCTCGTACTCCTCTCTGTGTGGGCATCCACTGCCGCGTCTTCCCCGGCTCCGCGTCGTCCCCTTCCTAGGCCTTGCCGTCGTCCACCGCCTTGGTGCCCTCGGTGCGGCGTGGTCAATGTGGTCAACGAACGACTTCCATTGGAAGAGTACTATACGTGGAGAGGCTGACAGCTGGGTCCACGGCCGCAGCAAGGAAGTGCCTCCTTATTACGTGCAAAATAATGATTCCTCCACCTGACAGCAGGGACCCACCAGATGGTCCACCGTATTTCAGAAAAAAATGTTTCCCCCCTGACTGCTGGGATCCACCGGCTACATCTTCACACACAAGGGAGTGCCTGACAGTCGGGACCCACCCGGTCGAAGCGTACGTAGCGTTGTCATTCTGGTCGCGAACGTGTACGTACATACGATCGGTCTGTCTGCAGGCTGCAGCGAAGAACCGTGGCCGCACAAGGAAGGGCACGTGTCATAGTAGAGGCGCGCACATGTCGTAGTAGAGGCGCGCACGTAGCATGTACACGTACGTACAGCGGCCAGGGTGCAAGAAAGTAAATACGGCCACGTACGTACATACGGGCGGGGTCTCGGACGCCTACTCGCGCATACGTACGGCCAGGGCTCGTGTACATGGCTGGGTCGTAACAGAGAAACTGCGTCGTGGTTGTGTTCACGGGGAGCCAACCGGCTGGGTCGGAACGGAATGCGTCGTCGTGTTCACCGGGAGCCAACCGGCTTGGACGGAACAACCGATGGAAACGAGGCCTGGCGTACCGCAGAACGAAGGAAACGGGCTTGTATTCAACCGGCCACGATCGAAACGGGATCCTGTTCATTGGGAGGGGTCTGGCATACCGCAAAACGGAGGAAACGGACTTCTCTTGGACCTCCTATGGTCAAACGAGGACCTTTTGACCAGGAGGGGTCTGGCGTACCGCAAAACGGAGGAAACGGACTTGTGTTAGAGCGCTACGGTCGAAACAGGGGTCCTGTTCATCGGGAGGGGTGTGGCGTACCGCAAAACGGGACTCCACGAGATACTGTTCATCTCCACCGTCAAACTACTCCAGCCTCCACGGGCTACTATTCATCCACCGTTGACCTCCTCCAGCCTCCACCTACGACTATTCATCCACGGGCTCCTATTCATCCAGCCTCCACCGCACGCTCCTCCACCGGCTACTGTTCAACCGGCCCTCTCCACGGGGTCCTATTCAACCACCCCTCCACGGGCTACTGTTCATCCAGCCCTCCACCGGCTACTATTCAACCAGCCCTCCACGGGATCGTCCTGTTCATCCATCCCTCCATGGGGTCCTGTTCATCCAGCCCTCCACCGGCTCGATTGATCGGGGTCTTGTTCATCCAGCGGCAACGGCCTCTACTACCACGGGGTCCTGTTCATCCAACCCCCCCACCAGGAACTATTCATCCAAACCCCCCAACAACGCTCACTGTTCATCAAGGGAAGGAGGCAGCAGTGTTCGATCGGCTTTAGTTAGCAGCAGTAGCGAAGGGATCGATCGATCGCTCGGGTTCAGTAACGCGTAGCCTGCAGTGCGATCGCTCGGGTTCAGTTACAGCCCAACGCCTTGCACACACGCGCGTACGTACGAGAGAAACGCACATCGCTTGGCCCCCGACCACCCACCGTAACTGGGAACTCCCCGATATTTTCCTGGCCCTCGCTTCTACCACAGTTTTTCTATCATGGACGGCCCAAAGAATGTCATGCAGCTGCGTCTCCGGCCCGCCCAGGACGAAAATCCCATTTTCTGTCATGATTTTTTTGTCATAGAAGTAGGACCCCACCACATCTACGATGATAGCGGGTTTTGTCACAATTACCGTCATAGTAGTGTCATAAGTATGACAGAAAGAATTTTCATTCGGCCCAAAATGTCACAGATGTGTCTTTTTTTGTAGTGATGAGATATTTTTTGATTGTCTTCCTTATGAGTGGCGGTCGTGGACGAGCGATGGTCTTTTCCGATCAATCTATCCCCCTAGGAGCATGCGCGTAGTACTTTGTTTCGATGACTAATAGATTTTTGCAATAAGTATGTGAGTTCTTTATGACTAATGTTGAGTCCATGGATTATACGCACTCTCACCCTTCCACCATTGCTAGCCTCTCTAGTGCCCCACAACTTTCACTAGTACCTTACACCCACCATATACCTTCCTCAAAACAGCCACCATACCTACCTATTATGGCATTTCCATAGCCATTCCGAGATATATTGCCATGCAACTTTCCACCGTTCCGTTTATTATGAGACGTTTCATTATTGTCATATTGCTTTGCATGATCATGTAGTTGACATCATATTTGTGGCAAAGCCACCTTTCATCATTTTTATAGATGTCGCTCTTGAGTCATTGCACATCCCGGCACACCGCCAGAGGCATTCATATAGAGTCATATTTTGTTCTAGTATCGAGTTGTAATTTTTGACTTGTAAGTAAATAAAAGTGTGATGATCTTCATTATTAGAGCATTGTCCCATGTGAGGAAAAAAAGAGAAGGCCAAAAAAAAGAGAAGGCCCAAAACAAGAAAAGAAAAAAATGAGAGAAAAAGAGAGAAGGGGCAATGTTACTATCCCTTTTCCACACTTGTGCTTCAAAGTAGCACCATGATCTTCATGACAGAGAGTCTCCTATGTTGTCAATTTCATATGCTAGTGGGAATTTCTCATTATATAACTTGCCTCGTATATTCCAACGATGGGCTTCCTCAAACTGCCCTAGGTCTTCATGAGCAAGCAAGTTGGATGCACACCCACATAGTTTTCTTTTGTGCTTTCATAAACTTATAGCTCTAGTGCATCCATTGCATGGCAATCCTTATTCACTCACATCGATATCCATTGATGGGCATCTCCATAGCCCGTTGATATGCCTAGTTGATGTGAGACTATCTCCTTCTTTTTGTCTTCTCCACAACCACCATATTCTATTCCACCCATAGTGCTATGTCCATGGCTCACGCTCATGTATTGCGTGAAAGTTGAAAAAGTTTGAGAACATTGAAAGTATGAAACAATTGCTTGACTTGTCATTGGGGTTGTGCATGATTTGAATATTTTGTGTGATGAAGATGGAGCATAGCCAGACTATATGATTTTGTAAGAATAAGCTTTCTTTGGCCATGTTATTTTGAGAAGACATAATTGCCTTGTTAGTATGCTTGAAGTATTGTTATGTTTATGTCAATATTAAAATTTTGTTTTGAATCTTATGGATCTGAATATTCATGCCACAGTAAAGAAAACTACACGGATAAATATGTTAGGTAGCATCCCACATAAAAAATGCTATTTTTATCATTTACCTACTCGAGGACGAGCAGGAATTAAGCTTGGGGATGCTTGATACGTTTCCAAAGTATCTATAATTTTTTATTGTTCCATGCTATTATATTATCTGTTTTGGATGTTTTATATGCATTAATATGCTATTTTATATTATTTTTGGGACTAACCTATCAACCTAGAGCCCAATGTGACTTTCTATTTTTCCTTGTGTTAGAGTTTCGCAGAAAAGGAATACCAAACGGAGTCCAAACGGAATGAAATCTTCGTGATGATTTTTCTTGGACCAGAAGACAACCAGGAGACTTGGAGATGAAGTCGGAGGAGCCACGAGGTGGCCACAACGACGGAGGGCGCGCCCAAGGGGGTAGGGCGCACCCTCCACCCCTCCACCCTTGTGGCCCCCCCGTGACCCTCCTGACCTAATTCATTCGCCTATATATTCCAAAATATCCCCAAACCACCAGAGGCATCCATGAAAACACTTTTCCACTGCTGTAACCTTCTGTACCCGTGAGATCCCATCTAGGGACCTTTTCCAGCACCCTGCCGGAGGGGGATTCGTTCATGGAGGGCTTCTACATCAACTCTATTGCCCTTCGGGTGAAGCGTGAGTAGTTTACCATAGACCTATGGGTCCATAGCTAGTAGCTAGATGGATTCTTCTCTCTCTTTGATTCTCAATACCATGTTCTCCTCGATGTTCCTGGATATCTATTCGATGTAATACTTTTTTGCGGTGTGTTTGCCGAGATCCGATGAATTGTGGATTTATGATCAGCTTATCTATGAATATTATTTGTATCTTCTATGGATTATTTTATGCATGATGTCGGCGTTCTGGGAACGGGGGTCCCCAGACTTGCCTACCTGCGGCCCACGGCATGGCTCTGCAAGTGGGTCCGTACGGCCCATCTTCACCAACAAGCATTCAAGACCCTCGCGAGGGGCCAAGCCTCGCGAGGCGGACGACACAAGACCTCCTCAGGAGCGGCCTCACCAGGTTGGCTCGCGAGGGGTGGAGAGATCAAGGCAGGGCAAACCTCGCGAGGTTCTCGTGACGTGAGCCATGACGACCGAGACCAGGCGGGCGCCAGCGCGCGGAGTGTCCTTTTTTCCTCTTTGGTGCTAAGGGGGCAAGCACAGGCGCGGAGTACCGAGGAATCAAGCAAAGGTTTCCATATTAGTGCAACAAGACAAAGACCATCAGGACAGCAAGATGGAGGTCACCATGGAGCCCAACGCGGCGTCACCACCAGAGCCTTTGGCAGGCGAAGACTACTTTTGTTAGGATAGCTTGTACTAGTTGTCTCCCTTCAAACTGGCAGTTGTGGAATCCCTTCCCGCTCAATATTTGGGGAGAGGACCAACGCCTCTATAAATAGGACTAGCCGCCACAGTAGGAGGCAACGGAACTGAGCTTGAACCAAGCCTCAGGCATCTGATCTTGAGCCAATCCTTAGCCACGCACCGAGCACAAGAACACCTCAGCCTCAGGAGGCTGTTCTGCCCCTTGTAACTGTTCATCCTCAGCCCGAGAGGCAATCCACCACCACCACACTGGAGTAGGATATTACACCACAATGGTGGCCTGAACCAGTATAAATCTTGTGTTCTTTGTGTTGCGAGTTCGTCGAGTTAGTCCTCGAGATCTTAGCAAAGCTAGGACGCGGATCGGTAGGGGGAGAACTTGGCGCACCCCAGTGTTCGAACCTTAAGGGTTTTGCCGGAACCCGAGATCTGACATCTGGCGCGCCAGGTAGGGGTGCCCCGAAGCTTCCCTTCCGTCGCTCTGCATCCCGTTGCTTCATCGTCTCCATGGCGGACGCATGCCGCGCTCGCGCCGAGCGCCGGGCTGCCCTCGCCACCCGCATTGCTCAAACGACTCCCATCGGCGGGCCACCCCGTCGTTCTCCGTCACCTACCACCAACGCCGCCACCGGCCCAGCGGGGAACGAGCAGCAAGCATCCTCGCTGCACCCCTCGGTGCGGCAGGACGGCCGCACAGCCATTCCGTCGCTGACCCCGGCCGGTTCGTCATCCCACGCTTGTCGTGCTCCCGTGGACGCGCAAGCCGCTCTGTGCATGGCTTGTCGTGCTCCCGTGGACACGTCGTCATCCCAACGTACGCAACCGCAGGATACGTTCCAAGATGAATGTCCGGTTGCCCAAGACTATGAATGAGCTTTACATCTTGGCAGATAAGTGTGCCCGTACAGAGGAGGGGAGGCAACTCCCGGGAGAAGAAGATAGCATCGACGTTGACTTAGAAGATGACGACGAAGCTGCCAACCAGAAGAAGAAGAACAAGAAACGCAACAAGAAGCACAAGGAGAAGGCAGTGCTAGATATCGAGGGATCTAGCACTCCTAGTACCAGCAAGAAGGCCAAGACCAAAGCCCCCGGCAAGGAAGTTGTCGCGTGCACTAGCTGCCGGGAAGCTGTGGTGGCCAAGAAGGCTAGGAAGGCTGACGGACCATACTGCAAGACCCATCGGACCAAGGGCCATGATTTTGAAGAGTGTCATCAAGTTGAGAAACTCATCAAGAAGCAGAAAGTTGAGTACGAGAAGCGTGACAAGGAGAGAGACCAAGATGGCGTTGGCGGGAAGGGCCGAGGCGGTAGAGGAGGCCACCCCGGCAAGGTCCCTCAGCATCAAGGGAAGCCCGCTAGAGGCCGTGAGAAGAAGGAATGTGATGATGATAGCGATGAAGGGGATGAAGAGGAAACCAGCGAGCAAGAGTTTTAGAAAGCCACTGACGCCGTGTGCATTGACGGGGGCACATCCTTGCACTCCTCTCACCGCCAGCTCAAGCAATGGGCACGCGAAGTCAATGTTGTGGAGCCAGTGGCAGATTCCCAGAGACCCCTCAGGTGGTCTTGCACGCCCATCATCTTTGACGAAGAGGATCACCCTGACCGCACCACCACGGTGGGGTGATTGCCATTCTTGGTTTCGCCAATGATCCGCACCCTTAAGGTCACGAAGATGCTGGTTGATGGCGGGGCCGGGTTGAATCTGATTTCTCCCAAGGTAATCAGCAAGCTGTAGATATCAGATGAAGAGCTCGAGGTTACTGGCATGTTCCAAGGGATCAACCATGGCAGGAGTTGTCCAAAGGGGAAGATCACACTACCGATGACATTTGGAAGAGAATTGAACTATCGGACCGAGAAGATTGTGTTCAGCATGGTCGAGCTTCCGTTACCGTCCAATGGGATACTTGGACGACCTACCCAGGTGAAATTCATGGCGGCATCCCCGTATGCATACAACACCTGAAGATGCCAGGACCAATGGGCGTCATTTCTATCCCATCTGTAGGGAAAATATACAGGGGTATGCATTTTCCCCTGACTCGTGCACGGACAAGCCAAGATGTATAAGGAATCAAGAGATTCGAAGGACCAACAGGCAGATCAAAGGGACCAAGACCCAGCCAGAGAAACAAGATATTGCCAAGAGAAAGGCCTCCTTTACCGTGCAGGCGAGCCCGGCAAGGGGTGAGGCCACTCCCAGAAGCAGGCGACCAAAGCACCCCGGCAGGGCCTGCCGGGGCTCGCGGAGGCAAAAACACCTCACCAACTATTCCACCACGACCCACGTCGTTGATCAGTGCAGTTTCAAGCCGCAGAGTGACTAAGTGGCAGCCATTCGCCACATGGCTGCCTCTCCCTATAGGAAAAACCCACAGACGACACCCATCCTGCAACGTGTCAAGCAAGCAGGCGTGGAGCTGGCAAAATAGCCCGACAAGCCTTGCCGGGCAACCAATGATGTGACAATAAACAGTGCATTTAATGCACCCTATCAGCCCACAGAGTTAGGTATGATAGCACCGTTGCTATCTTATTAATGTGTAATGACTACTTTGCCATTGTGGTGACCCCTTGATTTATAAAAGGAGTGTGACGCCCCCGATTCGACCGTACACTAATCATACACGCAAATGTGTAAGATCAAGATTAGGGACTCGTGGGAAGATATCACAACACAACTCTAGACACAAATTCAAATAATACAAGCTTCATACTACAAGCCAGGGGCCTCGAGGGCTCGAATACAAAAGCTTGATACATAACCGAGTCAGCGGAAGCAACTATATCTGAGTACAGACATAAGTTAAACAAGTTTTGCCTTAAGAAGGCTAGCACAAACATCAACGATCGAAGAGGCAAGGCCTCCTGCCTGGGACCTCCTAACTATTCCTGGTCGTCGGCGGGCTCCACGTAGTAGTAGGCACCCTCGGGGTGGTAGTAGTAGTCGACTAGGGTGGCATCTGGCTCCTAGGATCCACCATCTGGTTGCAACAACCAGAAAGAATAAAGAAGGGGGGAAAGGGGGAGCAAAGCAACCGTGAGTACTCATCCAAAGTACTCGCAAGCATCAGATAAGAACTAAGTATGCATTGGTATCAAATGGAAGGGTTGTATCTATGGACTGAACTGCAGAATGCCTGAAAAGAGGGGAAGGTCTAGCCCATCGAAGACTAGCATCTTCAAGAAACTCCAAGCATCTTGCAGCATGTAGAAGAGTAAAGAATAGCATATTAATTAACAAGCATGTTGTAGCATTAATGCCCAGAGATACTTCATCAACTCCCTTCGAGAAAGCAATCCCGGAGCCAACATATCCATCACATATCAAGTATCCATTTCTAGTTGTATAAGATCAGGATATAAGTCTGAATGTCCGTTACCGAGGACATGGCTATTAATATATAATCTTCCCTACAGGGGTGCACCACGTTTTCCAACACTCTTGATTACTCTGGCCGGACACACTTTTTTGGGTCAGTGCCCCGCCTCGTAAGATCAACACGTCGTAGCCCTACCTAGGCTCAGCAGAGAGGTCCCCGCTGGTCTACATCCTAAGCACTCCGGGGTCTGGGCCCATCACCCATTGCACCCCGGGTCGTTGTGAGCAGGGCGGACCAGGTTCCACCACTACGGGATGGTGCCGGCCCAGCCATGTCACAATGCTGAACTAGACGTCTGACAAAGCTTCGGCTGATACTGCGACGCCGAGGCCCATAACTATTCTTGCATGGTGGTTAGTGCATTATTAAAAGAAGTGACGTCTATCGGGACAAGTCCGGAGTTATCACCCTCCTGGGTGATACCGCTAAACAGCCAACCGCCACCGTCACATCGCACGGGTGCTCTCCTGGCCCGCCCAGCTTTCACAACGGTCTCAAGTAAAGTCAAGGTAACCGTGCATCCAGACATCAAGGGGAAAACCCGAGGAATCACCCTCGGTGAATTCCACTCGATGTAATCATCAAGGTGAACGTAAGAGGAACCACCCTCGAGGTTCACACTTGAGGTGTTGCACGACAGAGCCGTATCGAGAACGGTGAAGGAGGAACCACCCTTGTTGACCACGACCGAATAGCTACACTACAGAGATCTCATCAGGAGTGATGTATGAGGTTCCACCCTCGGCACTCGATGGTAACTCTACAGAGTCGAGCAACAAAAAGGGGCGTGATGTGATGTGAGGTGTCGGGCTCTGGTCATCGATCACGTTGATCGAGTCGTCGATGATGAAGCAGGTGCAACAAGGACAAGGTGGGGGTCACTGATGGATCACTATCCAAGCTATACTAAGCAGTTTAGGATAAGCAGGTAGGTAACAATAAGTAGGTTACAAAAGCAGGCTATGCATCAGAATAGGAGCAATCAAATACAGTAGAAAAATTTAATGCAAGCATGAGAGAATGGAATGGGCAATATCGGGATGATGAAAGGGGGGGCTTGCCTGGTTGCTCAGACGAGGAGGGGTCGTCGGTGACGTAGTCGATCACAGCGGCATTGGCAGCCGTCACGGGGTCTACCGACGAGAAGAGGGGGAAGAAACAGTAAATATATAGCAAGAACGTGCATAACAGGACAACAGGCAGAACTAGACGTGTTCTAACGCGGTGCTACACGATACCGGCAAAGGGTGATAACATCCGGAAAGTTTCCCCGGAGTTAGGTATTTTCGGACAAACGAACCGGAGGTGAAAAGTTCGATGTTTGCTATGCTAGGGGCATGTGACACATGAACGGAGAGCGTATTCCAATTCGTCTCATCATTCTGAGCAACTTTCATGTAGAAAACTTTTTCATCGGAGTTACGGATTATTTTCTACGATTTTTCAAAGATTTAAACAATATTCTAAAAATCCCTGAAATTTTGCGAAGTCTGAGAATTCGTCAGTTTTAAACATCTTTTAGTTGTTTTCAAAAGGCTACAACTCTAGATCTGTACCTCCTACGATTTTGTGCCTTATATCAATGTTTAGCATTTTTCTGTGATCTACTTGTTAGTATCACTTTCATCCATATTAGGGTTCATTTGCTTGATCATCAACCGCTCTAAAGTAGCTATGAAAATAAATCAGTTTTCAGTTTTTCTATTAACAGAACATTGGACTTTGCGATTTTCGTAGGAATTAATCCATGCATCAAAAGGATTTGGTCCAGTGGGATAAAATGAAAATTTTCAAGTGTACTTTCTGCCCAAATTATTTTTATCCACATAAGTACTTGTTTTGTGAATGTTTATTGGCTGTCAAAGGGGCTACTCAATGTGAATTTGCCGAAGCTAGCTGCAGCTACAGTAAGTGAATGTTACTGTAGCTAGTAGTCAGTAGGAGCGGCAGCAAAAGGTAGACAACAGCAGCACGCACGCACACACAGGGGCGCCGACGGCTGAAGCTAGCAGCGCTAGCAGTACAAACGCGGGCGCGCACGCACGCGCGGGCTGGTCGCTGGGTGTGGCGCGGCCGATGAGGAACGGGCAAGCACGGCACGGTGACGGGCGCCCGCGCGGCTGAGCGTAGCGGCGGCGGAGCAGCGTGCGGAGATGCAGCACGCTGGGGAAAGCAGCGCCGGGCACGGCAGTGCGGGCGCACGGTGCGCGCGGCGCAGGCAGTGGCTCCGCGGGGGCGGCGGCATGCGGCAGTGGCAGCATCGGGCGTGGACGAGCGGGCGGTGGGCTCGCAGGGTGGCTGGGAAGGCCGCCCGCGAGGCGAGCTGGCGCCGCGGCGCAGACGGCAGCGGTTGTAAGAGCCGTGGACGCGCACGAGCGGTACGAGATCGAGGCACGGGCGCGGGAGTAGAGCGATGGCAGCAGGGGCTGCGGGCAACAGCAACTTGTAGCGACGCAGAGTAGCAGCTAGCAGGATGCACGCATGTACGCGTACCCGTAAGCAAGAGCTCGGACGAGCTCGGGGACGGCGGCCTACGGCGGAAGAACGGGAGGGGAGAGGAGGTACTGGCCCCGCTCCTAGCCCGCTCCGCCCCTAGCCCGCTCCACCCCTAGCCCGTGCGCTTCGCGCTTACCGCCGGCCGCCACTCCGGCCCCGGCGTCCACTCTCACGCGCCCGCTCCGACGCCCCCTACCGGCGCCCTCCATGGCCTCGCCCTCCCCCTCCGCTGGGCTAGGACGGACCCGCGAGCTCCGCTGGCGTGATGACAGCCCGACGGGCTCGCCGTTCTCGCCCCGCGCGTTTTTCACGCAGGTCCTAGCCTCGCCTCCGCCGCCCTCCCCACCGGCCGCCTGTCCGCGCCCGTGCTCCGAGATCCACCGCGTGCTTCCGGTGGAGGAGCCTGTGGCGTCGCCGGCCGGCGATGGTTGGGTCACCGTCCGTGGTCGTGACCACCGCTCGCCTCTGCGGCCGCATCGTGATCCGGCCGCGCCTCGTCGCCCCCACGCCGCAACCTCCCCCGGGATCACCAGCGCCGAGACCCTACCTCCCCGCGGGCCGCTGAGTGCCCCCGCTGCCTCAGCCCTTGCCCGGACCATCACCGTAGTGAGTGCCGTCGGGACGTCCGCTGCCAGCGTTGTCGCCACTACGGCCACATAGCCCGGTTTTGCACCTCCCCGCGCTCCCCCCGCCCCTTCGCCTCTCCACCGCCCAAGCGGCCTCGCCCCTACTCCCCTAGTTCGTCAGAGGCGAGCGTGGCCGGACCCTGCGTCCCCGCATTTTCCGGGGCCAGGTCCATGTCGTCCTCGCCCGTGGCCTCGGCGGATTCCCCCCTGCCGGTCGTGTCGTCCTTGCCTCCGGCCTCGGTGGGCTCCTCTCTACCGGCCACGTCGTCCCTTCCTGCCTCCGCGCCGGCCTCAACATCCATCCCGCCCCCGGCCAGGTCTGGCTCCTCGTCTGGGGCGGCCAGTCCCCTGTCTAGCCATCCCTCCTTACGCCCGGCCGCGACGGTCTGCTATCTTCCGTGATCTGCGGAGTTGGAGGAGGCGGAGACGACGCTGGGCTCGGCGCTCATCGGCACCCTCGCTGGCAACCGCGTGGGCATCTCCGCGGACGAGGTTGCCGATGCCCTGTAAAGCGCGTTTCAAGCTCCGCCGTGGCAAGTTCTTGGTGCACCTCCACCATCCCGATGACTTCTTGATACGCTTCCGTTCCATGGCAGATCGAGCCCGTGTCGCGGCCGGCTGCCTCCACTCGCAGTGCTTCCGGCTGGTCTTCAGCCCCTGGAGCAGCCTCGCCGACGGGGAGCCCTTCTCTGCAAGGTTCCGTGTGCATATCGTGATGCGTGGTATATGTGACCATGCCTGGTGCCGTTCCTCTGCTCTCACCCTTCTCGCTCCTTTCTGCCTCATCGACGAGATCGCGTCGGAGACGCGCTCGGGGCTGGACATGTTGGTGTTCCGCCTCACCGCCTGGACGGCCAACCCAGACGCCATTCCGTGCTCATCCGAGCTGCCGCTGCCAGAGCGGGACGGCATGTCGTTAGATGCCGACCCGGACAGCGTGTCCCGCTTCGCGCGCCCGCTGCTCCATTTTCCGGTGTCCATCCATGTCGAGAAGACCGAGGACTACCGCTTTCCTGGCCAGCCACCGCGGCCCGCTCCCGGCCCAGATCCTGGTCCTGACCGCGCTTCCCCTCCAGTCTCGGAGCCCTGGCCTCGCCGTCACGAATTCCCGCCCAAGGCGTCTAACGGTCGTGCTTCATGGCGATCCTCCCGTCGTGGCTCCGGCGGCGGGCGTGGTCGCCGTTGGCAGGTTCCTTTCCGGGGTTGGCAGGGAGTCCTGGGCCTGCATCCCCTCGCTGGCCCGGTCGCGCCTCGGATCCCTGTTGCCCTGCGCCTGACCCCCGTCGTTAGCAATCCTGCCTTGCTTTTGGATAATGCTGGGACCGCTGTGCTGAGCTCCTCTCCCCGGCTGCCGTGCTCTGTTGACCAGATTCAAACGCCGCCGTTCGTTCCCGCGCTACTCCTGGAGCCCGCCCCGGCCGGGACACGCGTCAGTCCCGTGTTGGCCGCCGCGGCTCCAGAACCTTCCCAACAGCGCGACCGGTCTCTATCGCCACCTCCCTCTCCTGTTCTGCTTTTGGCATCTTCCTTGGATGAGAGACGCGCCACTCCTACACTGGCTACCACGGATCCTGATCCTCCAGTTGGCCTGCTCCCCCCGGCCCCCACCCCGACCGCCTCATCTTCTGCTCCTGACCCGATCTGCGTGCCGAACTCGACCTCTGCTCAGGTCATTGTCTCCGCAACAGCTGCCCCCCGTGTCACCAGCAGGTAGCAAGGCCCCCTCTGCGGTGCTGGGCCCGCAGCGCCTACCTTTGACGTACCAAGTATCCGAGGGCGATGCGCCTCCTCTTTGCGGTCCTGCATCGGATCGGCCGCCCCTGGCGATTAGCAGTGATCATCAGGTGGGGCCGGATTTGTCCCCTGACGCCTTGCATGGCCGGGTCACATCGACCGATTCTGTGGCCCAGGACGCGCCATGCCTCCCCAACCCATGCAGAGCCATGCAGCACTATTCTAGCTCTGATCAGCTCAAGCAGTTTATTTCATCCATCTCCGCCCCAGTGACTCCGGTTCTGCCTACTCCCAGTCCGTGGCATGGTAGGGCTGCCCTTCCGCCCAGCTTCACCCCGCGCCGTAGCGCACGCATTGCCAAGCCCGGCCGTGGCTTAGACTCTGAGGCAAAAGCCAAGCGCGTCCTCCTTCTCCGCTTGGGCCTCCTCAAGGAAGAGGAGCCAGTCTCGGACGCAATTCTCATCCGCTACAACAAGTTGTTCGAGCAGCCTTTGGCCCTGGATGTCGTGCGAGCCTTCGCTGATTTCTATGGTTGGAGCATCCCGTAGTCTTTCCTTGGAGGCTTGGCGCTCTCCCCCTCCCTGCCATGCCCGCCCGTGGCATGATCTCCGCCTTTTGGCTTCTCGTGTGAAACACCTTTCTTAATATTAGACAGCCTCAAAGTTATTTCTTGAAACGTGCGCGGACTTAACAGCCAGGCTAAGCGCACCGCTGTCCGCATGGTGATCCATTGCCCGCTCCTCATAGATTGTTTTGCTCGATCCCAAGGTGACCGGCGCTTTCACTTCCAGAAGTTTTGGCCTTCCCTTGATGGCTTCCATCAGGTTGTCCAGGATGCATGGTGTTCTGTCGCACCCGACCCAGACCCCTTCCGGCGTTTCTTTATGCTCCTCAAGGCCACGGCGCGCTGTCTCCAGCGTTGGAGCTCGCGCTCCATGTTTACGATCTCCGCGCAGTTGGGTGTAGCGCGTGAACTCATCGCCCGGGTCGACGCGGCCCAGGACCACAGGCTCCTCTCCCCCGCTAAGGCTTGGTTGTGCCGCGAGCTTAAGCTCAAATACCTTGGGCTTGCATCTCTGGAGCGGTCGATCCCTCGTCAGCGAATTCGCTTGCATTAGCTGAAGCAAGGCGAGGCTTCCGTGGCTTTCTCCAAGATTCATGCCTCACACCGTGCCTGCAAGAACCACCTGGTCAACCTTACTGTTAATGGGATCCGCATTTCTGGCAAGTCGGACTTGGCCAGGGCCGCTTTCGATCACTTTTCCGCTACTTTGGGCATGCAGAGTGACAAAACCACCTCCCTTAACCTCGACGCCATTGGCCACCCCGGTGATTTCGACTTGTCCTCTCTTGAGGAACCTTTCACCGCCGATGAGATCTGGGCCGCCATCAAGAAGCTCCCCTCTGACAAGTCGCCCGGCCCGAACGGATTTACCGCGGAGTTCCTGCGCTCATGCTGGGATATCATCAAGGATGATCTTTGCGAGGTTTTTGCCAAGCTATAGGCCCTCAATGGTCAGGCATTCCAACGCCTAAACGAGGCCCTCATCACCCTCCTGCCTAAGAAGGCGGATGCGACCACACTCTTCGACTACCGTCCGATCAGCCTAATTCACCTGGTGGCAAAGCTTTTTGCGAAAGTCCTCTCTCTTCGCCTAGCCCCAAGGCTGGGGGAGCTTGTCTCCGTGAACCAAAGTGCCTTCATCGCTGGTAGAAGCGTCCACGACAACTTCCTGCCTTTTCAACAAACGGCGAGGCAGCTGCACCAACTCAAGCCCCCACGGGCCCTCTTGAAGCTTGATATCGCTCGGGCCTTTGATTCGGTTTCCTGGCCCTTCCTCCTTCAGGTGTTAAATCACTTGGGCTTTGGCCAAAGGTGGCGCGAGTGGGTGTCCATCCTCATCTCCACGGCCTCCACGCGCATCTTGATTAACAGCACTCCAGGCCCTCCCATAGCCCACAGCAAGGGACTCCGTCAGGGTGATCCTGTCTCGCCTATGCTCTTCGTCCTGGTCATCGATGCCCTCAACTCACTTCTCCAACATGCTGTTGCGTCTGGCATCATCAGGAGGCTTACACATTGTCACGCCGCCTCCAGCATGTCTTTGTTCGCGGACGACGTCGTGGTCTTTTGCCAACCCGACACCCATGAGTTGTTCACAGTCAGCAAGCTCCTGGAGTTCCTTGGAGATGTTTCCGGCTTACGCACGAACTTCGCCAAGTGCTTGGCCGTGCCCATCCAGTCCCCCCCCCCCCGACGTCGTCCAGTCCGTTGGTGCAACGCTCTCTTGCCCGGTGAACTACTTGGGCCTCCCCCTTTCCCTTCGGAAGGTCCCGTCCTCCCACCTGATGCCCCTAGTCGACAAGCTTCTCCGTAAGATGGCTACTCAGAAGGCCGCTCTCCTCACGCGTGGTGAGCTCTTGGCCTTGGTCTGGCATGTGTTGTCCGCCATGCCCGTGCACATCTTACTCGCCATGGCGCTTTCTCCTCCAATCCTTAAGAAGGCCAATAGAATCATCTAGGATTTTCTTTGGCACGGACGCAAAGATGCGCGTGCGGGTTCCTGTCTTGTCAGCTGGGCGCGAGTCTGCCGGCCCATTGAGTTCGGAGGGCTTGGCATCCGGGACTTGCACCGCACAGGTATCTCCTTCCGGGTCCGGTGGCTCTGGCTGCAGGCCACAAATCATACTCACCCTTGGTCTCACCTCCAGCTACCCCATGATGCCGAGGTCGTCCAGTTTTTCCGTGCGTCCACATCTTGGACTGTTGGCAATGGGGCTTCTTGTCGCTTCTGGACCGACCCGTGGCTTGAGGGCAACTCTATCTCGACCCTATCTCCCGCCTTGGTGGCCCTTGTCCTGGCCAGGAGGCGGTGTACCCGTACGATTGCCACGGCTCTCATTGGCCGCACGTGGATCTCTGACATACAGGTATCACTTGGTCCGGCGGCCACCCTAGAGTACATCGACATCTGGCGCAAGCTACAGCATGTGGCCCTCTCCTCCCAGCCTGATATCCTTCGTTGGAAATGGACTGAGAATGGTGTATAGTCGGCATCCTCTTGCTATACCGCCCTATTCACCGGATCCACGGCACCCGAGCACTGGCGGCTTGTGTGGAAGTCTGGCGCGCCCCTATCGGTGAAGTTTTTCATATACCTGGCCTCCTTGAACCGCTGCTGGACCGCCAATCGGCTTGCTCGGCGTGGTCTACCGCACGAGCTGGCATGCGTCCTTTGTCTTCAGGAGCCAGAGACTCTGCAGCACATCATGGTGGGGTGCATTTTCACTCGTTCTGTTTGGCATGAGATCCTCACTTGGTGCTGCCCCTCCACCCCGCCGCCCGACGGATCTTTCGGCTTCTTTGACTGGCTATCCGCGGCCATCCTCAGGCTACCTCCGACCACTCGCCGCGGTCTCACTACCTTGGCCGGCCTTGTGGCATGGACGCTTTGGCGCCACCGCAATGCGGTTATCTTCGACAAGATCGCCCCGTCTACCCCGACCGTGGTCACCACTATTAAAGACGACGCTCGCACCTGGGCCATTGCCGGAGCCAAAGGGCTTAGCGCTTTTATCCCTGTAACCTGATCTTGTATGAGGGGATGAGCATCCCCAATACTTCATGCTCACACGATCGCCACAGACACACCTTCTTGCGTACATGAACGTGGCATTGACCTGTTGTTTTCTTTTCCCTCTATCAATGCAAAGATATGCTCCAAAGCGTATTCACGAAAAGAGAGGAGGTGCTCACCGAGCGGCACATGGTGGCCGGCGGGAGGCTTAGGAGCTGCAGCGGTGTCGCAATTGTTGGTGAATCTCCGGTGACCGAAGCGGGAAGAAGAGCTCGATCCCGACGAGGCAGTGGCGGAGAGCTTGATCTCGTGGTCGTAGACGATGTGAAGACCGACGGCGGAGCTCCGCCGCGGTCCTAGGCGACGGGGTCGACGGAAGGCGCGTGGACAGTGGCATCCATGGCCACAACGATGGTGGGTGACCAGAGGGGAAAAAGGAGGACGGGGGCGCGAGGGAGGGAGGAGAGGAGGTGAACTAGGGTTCCAGGGAGGGGCTTCGGGGTCTTATAGACGAGGGGGTGGCCGTGGATGGCCGGCACCTGGTCGGGGCGCCATGGATGGCCTCCACGATCCCCCTCTCGTGAACAGGAGGAGGAGGGAGGAGTATGTGGGCTGGCCTATGGCCAGTTGGGCCAAGGCCCACTGGGGGAGGTAGGTTTGTTTTGTTGTTGTTTGTGTCTTTCTTTTTGCTTACTTTCTTTTTACTGTTTTAATCAATTTCCGTAATATTCTAGTTTAGTTAAAATACAAAAGTAGTTTCTAAATAAGTATTAGTATTTATGCCACTGCCACAAAAATAACTTGGCACAAAATAAATTAGTTGAGAGTTTTTATAAATTAAAAAGCATTTATATAATCGTTTAAGCCACTGTTTTAATCATTTTGGAACACTTAAACCTTTTATTAAAATTTCGGTTCTTCACCAATAATACTTATGACTTATTATCCGCAGTTTACTCATTTAATTTTGACATTTGAAAACTTTTATATTTGACTTTATTTTCAATTTGAATTTGAATTGTTTTGAATCTAAACAAGATTAGCAACAGTAACAGCGGTGACATGGCCTCATTTGCAGAGGATTACTGTAGCTTAATTATCCGGGCGTCACAATTCTCCTCCACTACAAGAAATCTCGTCCCGAGATTTTAGGAGGTAGAAGGAGACAAAACGGGGTATTCGTCTTGAAGACGATCCTCGAGTTCCCGAGTGGCTTCATCTTCAGAATGATTTGACCACTGAACTAAAAGAAATTTGATAGCCCTCAGACGGGTGCAATGTTCAGCTTGAACGAGAACGTGGATCGGATGCTCTTTGTAAGTGAGATCATCTTGCATGGGTTGAGCTTTACAAGCCATGTGGTTGTTGCAACAAGACTTTCGACTCAGGGCATCAGTCATGAAAAATTAGCCTTGCCATGGGTATAAGAAATATTGTAGTCATACTCTGTAGTTGTTTCCATACGTCGCTGTCGACGGAGATCCAGATCTAGCTAAGTAAACAGTTACTTCAGACTTTGATGATCGGTGAAGATCTCGCAATGATTACCAAGAAGGAAATGCTGCCACAACTTCAGTGCAAACTTAACTGCAACAAGTTCAAGATCATGGACTCGGTAGTTCTTTTGGAAAGACATCCTAGAATTCACAAACGGCTGGAATGTTTACAATTCTAACAAGAGGAGAAGCGTTTACACATTCAAGGAATAAATCCATGCTTCGGCATTACGAACAAGGTGAGCATGGTAGCTTACTATCTCACTCGAAGGATGGAGTAGATGGATGGTTTTAGTGGCGCAAATGATAGAAGTTGTATGTGTTTTAACCATTCCATTCCCAGAATGATGTAAATATTGGATGACTTCGAAACAATGGGGGAAACATGGAATTCCAACTCTTCAAGTTCAACGGGGACGTTGTGGCTAACCATGGTGGTTCGACATTGGCCCGCGGAATGCAACCTGGAATTCCAGCCAAGTGATGGCGGTTCCAACAGGTAAGGAATGCACGTGGATGTCCCACCATTGAGCAGCGGGACCTTTCGTACAGTAAGCCACAAAGGTGACATAGTTGGCAGGGGCTACATCAGTAGACTCCAACTCGAAAGGGGTGTCATGGAGCCAGTCATCAGCATCAAAGGGCTGAGTTGAGCCGCGGTAGATGGTAGGGTTGTCACGCGCATAGTCTTGCAGAGTCACTAGGGCTGGTTGCTGATTCGGGACGCCAAAATTGAGCCATGCTCCTTCCATGAACTAGCGATTCAACATCAAACTGTTGTATCATTCCGGCCATGAATTTAGGCGGTGGTGGAGCGTTGCCACCACGCCCACGACCAGCGGGTCTAACCATCTTGCTTAAATGCAACAGGGCATAGTTTAGCAAGGGGTGGAACAAGTGTATGGAGTCATTCATGGTGTAATCAGATCAATGAGCAAAGGCGTAGTATGTACAAAGCAGTAGTCATTGGAGACATACCGATACATATACGGAGCCAATTACATGCTATTCATATGAGTTTCGGACAAGAGAAACATCCTAAACATACTAGGCGGCACACATGCACACGATGGAGGGATAACACAACGGGACATAGCAAAGCCTACATCAATGTCGGAGAAAACCTCTAGAGTAAGGGATTTGCAAGTGACGATGCAAGGTGCCCTCGATAAAAGGATCCTGTGGTCAGTGAATATTGAGAAGCCGATCTTGGCACACAATTTGAGAAAGGGGTAACACAAACCTCTGGATGGATGTGATCATGAGATCCTAATGTTAGAGTTAGCAAAATCATTTAACCAGAATAGAGGAGAGATCAGAGTGCCAGAGTATAGACGAGGAATAAAAGATCCTAATACCACCCAATGGCGACGTGGGCCCGTAAGCCACACAACCATGTTAGTAAATCAGTTTTCCAAAGACTAGACTCAACTTCGGCCAAGGAGTTGGAAAGGGGGATCCTACAGGCAGTCAGCTCTGATACCAACTTGTGACGCCCCCGATTCGACCGTACACTAATCATACACGCAAGTGTGTACAATCAAGATTAGGGACACACGGGAAGATATCACAACACAACTCTAGACACAAATTCAAATAATACAAGCTTCATATTACAAGCCAGGGGCCTCGAGGGCTCGAATACAAAAGCTCGATACATAAGCGAGTCAGCGGAAGCAACAATATCTGAGTACAGACGTAAGTTAAACAAGTTTGGCCTTAAGAAGGCTAGCACAAACATCAACGATAAAAGAGGCAAGGCCTCCTGCCTGGGACCTCCTAACTACTCCTGGTCGTCGGCGGGCTCCACGTAGTAGTAGGCACCCTCGGGGTGGTAGTAGTAGTCGACTGGGGTGGCATCTGGCTCCTAGGATCCACCATCTGGTTGCAACAACCAGAAAGAAGAAAGAAGGGGGCAAATGGGGAGCAAAGCAACCGTGAGTACTCATCCAAAGTACTCGCAAGCATCAGATCTAAACTAAGTATGCATTGGTTACAAATGGAAGGGTTGTATCTGTGTACTGAACTGCAGAATGTCAGAATAGAGGGGAAGGCCTAGCCTATCGAAGACTAGCATCTTCAAGCAACTCCAAGCATCTTGCAGCATGTAGAAGAGTAAAGAATACAATATTAATTAACAAGCATGTTGTAGCATTAATGCCCAGAGATACTTCCTCGACTCCCTGCGAGAAAGCAATCCTGGAGCCAACATATCCATCACATATCAAGTATCCATTTCTAGTTGTATAAGATCAGGATATAAGTCTGAACGTCTGTTACCGAGGGCACGACTATTAATAGATAATCTTCCCTGTAGGGGTGCACCATGTTTTCCAACACGCTTGATTACTCTGCCGGACACAATTTTCTGGGTCAATGCCCGGCCTCGGAAGATCAACATGTCGTAGCCCTACCTAGGCTCAACAGAGAGGTCCCCGCCGGTCTACATCCTAAGCACTCCGGGGTCTGGGCCCATCGCCCATTGTACTCCGGGTCGTTGCGAGCAGGGCGGACTAGGCTCCACCACTACAGGATGGTGCCGGCCCAGCCGTGCCGCAATGCTGAACTGGACGTCTAACAAAGCTTCGGCTGATACTGCGACGCCGAGGCCCATAACTATTCTCGCGTGGTCGTTAGTGCGTAAAGGCCAAAGGCCAATTCAGAACAAATACCCAAACCTGTTAGTGCATTATTAAAAGAAGTGATGGCTGTCGGGACAAGTCCAGATTTATCACCCCTCCTGGGAGATACAGCTAAACAGCCAGCCACCACTGTCACATCGCACGGGTGCTCTCCGGGCCCGCCCGGCTTTCACAACTGTCTCAAGTAAAGTCAAGGTAACCATGCGTCCAGACATCAAGGGGAAAACCCGAGGAATCACCCTCGGTGAATTCCACTCGATGTAATCATCAAGTTGAACGTAAGAGGAACCACCCTCGAGGGTCACACTTGAGGTGTTGCACGACAGAGCCGTATCGGGAATGGTGAAGGAGGAACCACCCTCGTTGACCACGACCGAATAGCTACACTACAGAGAACTCATCAGGAGTGATGTATGAGGTTCCACACTCAGCACTCGATGCTAACTCTGCAGAGTCGAGCAACAAAAAGGGGCGTGATGTGATGTGAGGTGTCGGGCTCTGGTCATCTATGACATTGATCAAGTCGTCGATGATGAAGCAGGGGCAACAAGGACAAGGTGGGGGTCACTGATGGATCACTATCCAACCTATACTAAGCAGTTTAAGATAAGCAGGTAGGTAACAATAAGCAGGTTACAAAAGCAGGCTATGCATCAGAATAGGAGCAATCAAATACAGTAGCAAAATATAATGCAAGCATGAGAGAATGGAATGGGCGATATCGGGATGATCAAAGGGGGGCTTGCCTGGTTGCTCAGACGAGAAGGAGGGGTTGTCGGTGACGTAGTCGATCACAGCGGCATCGGCAGCCGTCACGGGGTCTACCGAAGAGAAGAGGGAGAAGAAACCATAAATATAGAGCAAGCAAGTGCATAACAGGACAACAGGCAGAGCTAGACGTATTCTAACGCGGTGCTACACGATACCGGCGAAGGGTGATAACATCCGGAAAGGTTTCCTGGAGTTAGGCATTTTCAAACAGATGAACTGGAGGGGAAAAGTTCGATGTTCGCTATGCTAGGTGTAACACCCACGATGCGACTATATCTCCCACGTGTCGAGGCACGACTTAGAGGCATAACCTCATGGTGGTTTTGTCGCAAGAAGGGTCATCTTCACACAATCCCATGTAATGAACGAGAATGGGATAAAGAGTTGGCTTACAATCGCCACTTCACACAATACATTAATTAACATACACCATTCAGAGTACACACATAGACCGACTACGGTCAAATCCAAAAGAAAAGAAGATAACCCCAAATGCTCGATCCCCAATCGTCCCAACTGGGCACCACTACTGATCATCAGGAAACGAAACATAGTAACGTCCAAGGTCCTCGTCGAACTCCCACTTGAGCTCTGTAGCATCACCTGCACTGGTATCATTGGCACTTGCAACTGTTTGGAAGTATCCGTGAGTCATGAGGACTCAGCAATCTCACACCAGCGAGATCAAGACTATTTAAGCTTATGGGTAGGATAAGGTAGTGCGGTGGAGCTGCAGCAAGCGATAAGCAAAATATGGTGGCTAACATACGTAAATAAGAGCGAGAAGAGAAGCAACGCAACGGTCGAGAAGCTAGAAGTGATCAATAAGTGATCCTGAAACTACTTACGTCCAAGCATAACACAAGACCGTGTTCACTTCCCGGACTCCGCCGAAAAGAGACCATCACGGCTACACACGCGGTTAATGCATTTTAATTAAGTCAAGTGTCAAGTTCTCTAACCGAATATTAACAAATTCCCAGCTACCACATACCCGTGGGCACGGCTCTCGAAAGTTTATACCCTGCAGGGGTGTCTCAACTTAGCCCATCACAAGCTCTCACGATCAACGAAGGATATTCCTTCTCCCGAAATAACCCGATCAGACTCGGAATTCCGGTTACAAGACTTTTCGACAATGGTAAAACAAGACCAGCAAGACCACCCGACTGTGCCGACAAATCCTGATAGGAGCTGCACATATCTCATTCTCAGGGCACACCGGATGAGACAAGCTACGAGTAAAACCAAACCTCAAATTTCCCCGAGGTGGCCCCGCAGGCTGCTCAGTTTGGACCAACACTCAGAGGAGCACTGGCCTGGGGGGGAGGGTTAAAATAAAGTTGACCCTTGGGCTCGGGAAAACCCAAGGGAAAGGCTTAGGTAGGCAAATGTAAAACCAAGGTTGGGCCTTGCTGGAGGAGTTTTATTCAAAGCGAACCGTCAAGGGGGTCCCATAACCCCAACCGCGTAAGGAACGCAACATCAAGGAACATAACACTGGTATGACGGAAACTAGGGCGGCAAGAGTGGAACAAAACACCAGGCATATGGCCGAGCCTCCCACCCTTTACCAAGTATATTGATGCATTAATTAAATAAAAGATTATGTGATATCCCAACATATCCATGTTCCAACATGGAACCAACTTCAACTTCACCTGCAACTAACAACGTTATAAGAGGGGCTGAGCAAAAGCGGTAACATAGCCAAACAACGGTTTGCTAGGAAGGTGGGTTAGAGGCTTGACATGGCAAAATGGGAGGCATGATTTGACAAGTGGTAGGTAGCGCGACATAGCAATAGAACGAACAACTAGCAAGAAAAGATAGAAGTGATATCGAGGGTAATGGTCATCTTGCCTGAGATCCCACAAGCAAGAAGAACGAGTCCATGAAGAGGACAAACGGACGTAGTCGAATGAATCCTCACAACTCCAGAACGAAACCGAAGCTAACGAGATAAGCAAACCGGAAAGAAGCAAGCAACATGGTAAACAACCATCACATAAGCATGGCATGATGCTAAATCAAGTACGATGCATGTCCGGTTTAATGAGGCATCGCATGGCAAACTGCACAAACGCAAATTAAGTGGAGCTCAATATGCAACGAGTTGCATATTGACGAAACACCACATCAAATATTTAGTTCTCTCTCATTTATGTACCCAACAATATTAAATGTTGATTAACATGGCAAGAGGTGAAGCATAAGTAAACTAACTATTTAGCCAAGTTTAAATCAGGCCGGAGCAACAAATAACAATTCCGGAAAATCCTCATATGCATAGTTCGAATTTGCTACTGTTCTGCCCTAAACACAATCTTAATGTTGTTAAACAGCAAAATGAAGTGCACCATGTTAAACTAGGCATTTTTCTACCCCATTTACATATAAAATTTATTTAAAATGGAGCTATGGTTATTTAGTTATGAAATAAAACATTTTAACATGGCATTTATGCAAATTAAAGCAAACAACAATTTGAACATTTTAAACATGGATGAAAGCAGAATATTATGAAACTAGATGAAATTCTAAGCATTTTGCATATATAAAACATTTTAAACCGATGCACGGTTGTGGAGTTATTAAATGCATGAACATGAGGGTGCAATCTGTAAACATGCAGTTCCCTAGTTAATTAGCAAATTCGTAGATCTGAAAAAAAAACGTACACGGGCCAAATCTGGCTGGCCCGATAGTGTACAGGAGAGGGGTTGGAGGGGCTGCTCACCCATGGGCTCGGGCCAGTCGGTGGAAGAGGCGTTGGGCCTTGGCGTGCCGGACGCGACCCAGGCGCGGGTCAACGCGCGGCGACAGCGTGCGCTCGTTCTCTGCTCGAACAAGGACGACGCAGAAGACAGGGGCGATGCAGGGGAAGAAGAGGTGCGGAACTTGGGGACGAGCGCTCCGGCAAGGGACTTGGCGGCGCAGGGAACAGAGGGGTGCGGATCCGGGCACGGGGGAGGACTTGGCGAGGCTCGACGGCACGGAACGGTGATCATGGAGCAGGGGCGACCTCCTGTTGCTCCTGTACCTGTCGAGAGAGAGAGAATTTGAGAGAGCGAGAGAGACAGAAGGAGGAGAACGAAGGGAGAGAGAGAGAGTGACGAGGCCGGCGTTGGTCGACGAGGAAGACGGGGCGCGTAGAGGAGGAGCGGTGCCGGGGCTTGGCGAGCTCGGCGTCGAGGAAGGAGCTCCGGCGAGGTGACAAGCGGGAGGAGGTGGTTGGCGCTCTAAGGAGGGGCTCCTGGCTCGGGGACGACGGGTGCATGATTGACGACGGGAGCGAGGAGTCCCGCGTGTGCTCGGTGAAGCGGGAGGCGTTCAGCACGGGTGCGGAGATGGGAGCGACTTGGAGGAGCTAGTTGCCGGCGGCGGCGGCGCGAGGGGACGAGGTCGAGCACTCCTGCTCGGGGCCTCGAGCAGCTCCATGATCCCTTCCGGATCGAGGGGAGAAGAGGTAGGCCTCGGGCGCTTGGGGAAGAAGCAGAGGAGCTCGAGATCGAGGCTCCTGATCTGAAGCTGGGCACGAGGATGGATCGAGAGGTGGAGGTGGGTGGCTGCTGGGATTTGGGCGGCGTGGAAAACCAAGGGAGGATTTTGGATCGGGAGGGATCTGGGAAGATCTCGAGGTGGAAGGAGAGACCCGGTGGAGTGGTGGCACTGCAGATGGAATGGATGGGACAGGAGGCCTAAAAACTAGGGTTAGACTGATATATATAGCCGGTGGATTTTTGGGTAGGGGCTAGCTCGTGCCTACGATCGTAATTGGACGGCTGGGAAAAATATAGGTTAGGAAGTCCAATTAAGAAAACGTAGATGTTTTATAGATGTTTAGGGATGATCTGAATCCAACGGTCACGACCGCGCAGATCGAGTTCGGGGAAGTTTCAGACACGCATGCAAAGGGGGTTAGGCGGTCACGGTCAGGAGGGAAGCGAAAACCCGAGGGACTCGGAACCGTCAACGAAGGCAGGGGGCACGGCAACTATGAATGGATGCAAGCTTTATGAAAACATGCAAATGCAATGCGCATGATGGTATGAGATGAGATGCAACAAACAAATAAATAACCTAGCTGACTCGCAAAACAAGGAAGGCATCTGGAGCGTCGGTCTTGGGGCGTTACAACACTCCACCACTACAAGAGGATCTCGTCCCGAGATCTAGGATAGCACCAGGGAGAAACGGAAGAGGAAGAGGTAAAATAAATTTGCTTCTTTGACAGACGAGTGAAACCAAAGAACCTTGAGAGGTTGAACAAACTGAAAGAGAGAATACAAGGGAGATGAACAAGATTGAAAACACTCCGTTAGACAAGAGGAACAAGCAACATTATGAGAACCTTGTAGGTTGAAAGACATAAGAAAAGGGTTACAATGGACAAGAAGTACATGCAAGCACTCCGGTTGAAAAGAGATGCAAGACTTGATAAGATGAAAAGAACTTGAGCAGAGGACGCAGCACTCCTGCTAAACGGATAAGCAAGGAAAAGAACATGATATTTACAAAATGAGATGATGGGTCGAAGAGAGTAACATCACAAAGCCTCCGGAAGAAATAAATAATAGAAGATAGATCCTTGGAATAAAAGAATGGAGAAGAAAATGACAACTTCTGCCACAAATGAGCTTGGAAAGCACCCTTCCAAGAAGGTTAAAACGGAGTTGTTGGAAAATCAACAACGAAAAGAACAAGCTTGTTCTGGGCTTATGGAACACATCACAAAATTATGAGGTGACGACTCGCCACTAACGGAAACAGTTGATTGGATTGAGATCAACAAGGAGATGAAAACTTCTTCACCAAGATGAGAAGGATAAAATTTGATCATTGATAAACACCACAAATAGCTACATTCCTTAGGGAAGGCTATAGGTGAAATATAACCCAATACAACTCCAACAAAAACATTGATTGGTTGAAAAGATCTCTGGAACGAAGATAAAATGATGGATTTAAATATGTCACTCTTGAAAACTTTGTGAATCATGAAACCCAAAGGGAAATTGTCCAGAATGACATAACACCACCTCAAAAGATAAGGTAGGAAGAATTGCACTTCGGAATGCAAGATGAAGCATGCTTGAACTCCTCAAAACAAAACATGTGTTGAACACCATGTTTATTTTTTAGTATAGCTTGGCGGATCTTAACTCCGAGAAAACTTGAAGAACAATTGAAGAATGAAAGGAATCCTTGACAAACCACCATGTAAAGCCTCCATGAAGAACTCTGGTAATAAAAGGATGGTCACAAAGAAAAGAAGCTTGAAAATAATAAGATGAAGCCTTGTAAAGATTTAGATGAAGCTTCACGGCGAGTTAACTGAGAGAGCTTAGAACTCCGGAAACAAAAGATGAAGCATCTTGAACCGAGAATGTGACATGATGAACAACTCTAGAAATAAGAAATTAGATCACTTGGATGAAACAATAATAAGAATTGCGTTATGCGTATCCTTCACCAATTTAGATTGATGACAAGCAACGGATTTGGTATAGTACTTATTCTCGTAGAAAGGATAAAGATAGATATAGCGCAAACTTGGGAAGGTCTTCAACGAACCCCCGGTAGGATTGAAATAATGAATAAATTAATATGAGAACAATGGAAGAGGAATCTTGAACAAACCGCCGTAAGAATAAAAAACGAACAAAGAAAATATAGCGAAACACCAGGAAGAATTAGAAAATGAATGAAGATACTTGAGGGAATATAAATATATGAGAACAAAGAGATCACAAGCTGAGTAGGGAATACTTGAGCGATGCACTGGTAAGATTTGAAGAATGAGAGCTGAAAGCTGAGGATGACTAATATTCGAAAAGATGGCCTTCGGATGATCGACAAAGGAACTCAACTCCTGAAATGCGTCGGATGGGTGAAAATAATTATCATAATCGAAAAACAATTATGATGATGGCCTGAAGCTAGAACCATGAATCTTTGGAAGAACGGGTAAGGACTTAAGAGGAACTCTTCTTCGGTCTTCAAGATCCGAGAATGACGACGAGAAACACCAACATGAATTGTTGAGATACTCCGAGATGAAAATTAGAAAGGTTGAACCAACAATGAAAAGAATTTGAAAGATCTTGGAGAAAGACATTTGACTGATGATAACTCATTCTTACGTCAAACTTTGAAATGAATTTGGGAATAGCTCCGGGAAAATTAGAAGGGTCAGGTAAGATTCTGGAAAAGACCTGTGGGTTAGGGCCCACCCAAAAGAAACACCGTTGAACAATTTAAAAGATACATTGCACCGGTTGAATTAAATGGCTTGAATAAGGTAAGACCTAGAAATATCTTGAAAGGATTACAAATAGAAACTTGAATCTTCTGGGATATCTTCAGCACTCCATATAAACATGAATAGCAAGAGGTGGATGATTAAGAGGTGCACCGGCATGAGAAAACATTTGAAACAAGGAAAGGAATATGATCAACACTGAAAGCTTGAATTGGACCCAGCGGAGAAGAAAAGAGAACGGAGAATGACAAACTTGTCGCTTCCTTAGCATCTTCATGAGAATCACCAGGTAAGAACATGGAGGAAAAGAATAAGGAGTTTTCACATCCATAAGATGGATACTTGATTAAGAAATTTGAGTCCTTGAAGAAAAAGGGTGGGAGGGCGGGAAAACAAAGGCAACTTGGGGATGGAATGAAACAGACACCGTCGAGAAAACTTAGAATTGATCTCGCGAATGTTGAAATGATCGGATGCACTTGAAGAGAAGCACGCCGGTTGGAAAGGAATTAACATGACAACCTTGATGATCAAGAAGGATTAGTATTCACATAGAAATATGAGAACACCGCTTAGAACAGGTATGGAATCAACACTTGAGATTGAAGCAACTTGAATACCACAACTCAAAACAAAACAAAGGATTGGCTTAGGAAATAAGCCAGAACAAACATATGATAGACCCCATATCGTATCATGTCTCTGTTGGAAAGAATTCCTATGTGATACTTGAATTCCCACCTATAAACTCCCGAAGCATTCTGGTTACGCAGTCTGGTGTTGGGGATACAGGGGAAGCAATATATCTCACCCAAACAAACAATCCATACATCCATCTGTATCCATCCGTCAACACATAACCAAGAAAACTCCGAAAATCGTGTACCTCAACCTTTGAAAAGCATCCATTATACGAGTTATGGCAATACTCCCGAACTCCCGCCCTAGTACTGGGTGGCGTCGAGGTTATCTCACCAACAACTGCATAAAAGAGATTTTCTATGTCGGCGAAACTCAGGTATTCCAGAACTACAACGATAAAATTGTGTCGACAACACCTCGGAGCTCAACTCCCCGGGACACTGCCACAACCCTTAAATGTCAGGAGGCACCAAGAACAATGTTCTCGTCACAAGAATATCGAAACGATCCCAAGATACCCGCGTGATCCTAAATTTTTTTAGTGAAATTTGAGGATAGGAAAGTCAAAACATCTACGTCAGGAGGCCTCACTAGAGCGACGAAGGGGCTGAGGAGTAAAAAGAATTCTACTCTCTAATATATATAATCCTAAGACTCAAAACATTTTGTTCTAGACTCAACAACGACAGCGATTCGATCAAGCAAGGGGCTCCTAAGTTAAGGATGGTTCTGATTACCAACTTGTAACACCTACGATGCGGCTATATCTCCCATGTATTGAGGCACGACTTAGAGGCATAACCGCATGGTTTTGTCACAAGAAGGGTCATCTTCACACAATCCCATGTAATGAACAAGAATGGGATAAAGAGTTGGCTTACAATCGCCACTTCACACAATACATTAATTAACATACATCATTCAGAGTACACACATAGACCGACTATGGTCAAATGCAAAAGAAAAGAAGATAACCCCAAATGCTAGATCCCCGATCGTCCCAACTGGGCAGCACTACTGATCATCAGTAAACGAAACATAGTAACGACCAAGGTCCTCGTCAAACTCCCACTTGAGCTCTGTAGCATCACCTACACTGGTATCATCGGCACCTGCAACTGTTTGGAAGTATCCGTGAGTCACGAGGACTCAACAATCTCACACCCGCGAGATCAAGACTATTTAAGCTTATGGGTAGGATAAAGTAGTGCGGTGGAGCTGCAGCAAGCGATAAGCAAAATATGGTGGCTAACATACACAAATAAGAGCGAGAAGAGAAGCAACGCAACGGTCGAGAAGCTAGAAGTGATCAACAAGTGATCCTGAAACTACTTACGTCCAAGCATAACACAAGACCGTGTTCACTTTCCGGACTCCGCCGAAAATAAACCATCACGGCTACACACGCGGTTGATGCATTTTAATTAAGTCAAGTGTCAAGTTCTCTACAACCAAATATTAACAAATTCCCATCTGCCACATAACTGCGGGCACGGCTCTCGAAAGTTTATACCCTGCAGAGGTGTCCCAACTTAGCCCATCACAAGCTCTCACGATCAACGAAGGATATTCCTTCAACCGGAATAACCCGATCAGACACGGAATCCCGGTTACAAGACTTTTCGACAATGGTAAAACAAGACCAGCAAGACCACCCGATTGTGCCGACAAATCCCGATAGGACCTGCACATATCTCGTTCTCAGGGCACACCGGATGAGATAAGCTACGAGTAAAACCAACCCTCAAGTTTCCCCAAGGTGGCCCCGCAGGCTGCTCGGTTCGGACCAACACTTAGAGGAGCACTGGCTTGGGGGGTGTGTTAAAATAAAGATGACCCTCGGGCTCGCGAAAACCCAAGGGAAAGGCTTAGGTAGGCAAATGTAAAACCAAGGTTGGGCCTTGCTGGAGGAGTTTTATTCAAAGCGAACCCTCAAGGGGGTCCCATAACCCAAACCGCATAAGGAACGCAAAATCAAGGAACATAACACCGGTATGACGGAAACTAGGGCGGCAAGAGTGGAACAAAACACCAGGCATAAGGCCGAGCCTTCCACCCTTTACCAAGTATATAGATGCATTAATAAAATAAAATATATTGTGATATCCCAAAATATCCATGTTCCAACATGGAACCAACTTCAACTTCACCTGCAACTAACAACGCTATAAGAGGGGCTGAGCAAATGCGGTAACATAGCCAAACAACTGTTTGCTAGGAAGGTGGGTTAGAGGCTTGACATGGCAATATGGGAGGCATGATATAACAAGTGGTAGGTAGCGCGACGTAGCGATAGAACGAACAACTAGCAAGCAAAGATAGAAGTGATATCGAGGGTAATGGTCATCTTGCCTGAGATCCCGCAAGGAAGAAGAACGAGTCCATGAAGAAGACAAACGGACGCAGTCGAACAAATCCTCACAACTCCGGAACGAAACCGAAGCTAACGAGAGAAGCAAACAGGAAAGAAGCAAGAAACATGGTAAACAACCATCACATAAGCATGGCATGATGCAAAATCAAGTATGATGCATGTCCGGTTTAATGAGGCATGGCATGGCAAAGTGCACAAACAGTACTACAAATTAAGTGGAGCTCAATATGCAACGAGTTGCATATTGACGAAACACCACATCAAATATATAGTTCTCTCTAATTTATGTACCCAACAATATTAAATGTTGATTAACATGGCAAGAGGTGAAGCATAAGTAAACTAACTATTTAGGCAAGTTTAAATGAGGCCGAAACAACAACTTACAATTCCGGAAAATCCTCATATGCATGTTTCGAATTTTCTACTGTTCTGCCCAAAACATAATTTAATGTTGTTAAACAGCAAAATGAAGTGCACCATGTTAAACTAGGCATTTTCCTACCCCATTTACATATAAAGTTTATTGAAAATGGAGCTACGGTTATTTAGTTATGAAAAAAAAATTAACATGGCATTTATGCGAATTAAAGCAAACATCAATTTAAACATTTTAAACACGGATGAAAGCAACATATTATGAAACTAGATGAAATTCTAAGCATTTTGCATATATAAAACATTTTAAACCGATGCACGGTTGTAGAGTAATTAAATGCATGAACATGAGGGTGCAATCTGTAAACATGCAGTTCCCTGGTTAATTAGCAAACTCGCAGATCTAAAAAAAAGTACGCGGGCCGAATCTGGCTGGCTCGATAGTGTATAGGGGAGGGGCTGGAGGGGCTTCTCACCCATGGGCTCGACCCAGTCGGTGGAAGAGGCGCTGGGCCTTGGTATGCTGGACGCGACCCAAGCGCGGGTCAACGCGCGGCGACAGCGTGCGCTCGTGCTTTGCTCGAACGAGGACGAGGCAGAAGACAGGGGGCGATGCAGGGGAAGCAGAGGCGCGGAACATGGGGACGAGTGCTCCGGCGAGGGACTTGGCGGCGCAGGGAACAGAGGGGTGCGGATCCGGGCACGGGGAAGGACTTGGCGAGGCTCGACGGCACGGGACGGTGATCATGGCAGCAGGGGCGACCTCCTGTTGCTCCTGTACCTGGCGAGAGAGAAAGAATTTGAGAGAGCGAGAGAGACAGAAGGAGGAGAACGAAGGGAGAGAGAGAGGGACGAGGCCAGTCCTGGTCGACGAGGAAGACGGGGCGCGCAGAGGAGGAGCGGTGCCCGGGCTTGGCGAGCTCGGCGTCGAGGAAGGAGCTCCGGTGAGGTGACAAGCGGGAGGAGGTGATTGGCTCTCGAACGAGGGGCTCCTGGCTCGGGACGATGGGCGCATGGTTGATGACGGGAGCGAGGAGTCCTTCGTGTGCTCGGCGAAGCGGGAGGCGTTCAGCGCGGGTGTAGAGATGTGGGCGACTTGGAGGAGCTGGTTGCCGGCGGCGGCGGGGCGAGGGGACGAGGCCGAGCGCTGCTGCTCGGGGCCTCGAGCAGCTCCACGATCCCTTCCGGATCGAGAGGAGAAGAGGTAGGCCTCGGGCGCTTGGGGAAGAAGTAGAGGAGCTCGAGATCGAGGCTCCTGATCTGAAGCTGGGCACGAGGATGGACCGAGAGGAGGAGGTGGGTGGCTGCTGGGATTTGGGCAGCGCGGAAAACCAAGGGATGATTTTGTATCGGGAGGGGATCTGGGAAGATCCCGAGGTGGAAGGAGAGACTCGGTGGAGTGGCGGCGCTGCGGATGGAATGGATGGGACAGGAGGCCTAAAAACTAGGGTTAGACTGATATATATATATAGCCAGTGGATTTTTGGTTAGGGCTAGCTCGTCCCTAGGATTGTAATCGGATGGCTGGGAAAAATATAGGTTAGGAAGTCCAAGTAAGAAACGTAGATGTTTTATAGATGTTTGGGGATGATTTGAATCCAACGGTCACGACTGCCCGGATCGAGTTCGTGGAAGTTTCGGACACGCACGCAAAGGGGGTTAGGCGGTCACGATCAAGAGGGAAGCGAAAACTCGAGGGACTCAGAACCGTCAACGAAGGCAGGGACACGGCAACTACGAACGGATGCAAGCTTTAAGAAAACATGCAAATGCAATGCGCATGATGCTATGAGATGAGATGCAACAAACAAATAGATAACCCAGCTGACTCGCAAAACAAGGAAGGCATCTGGAGCGTCGGTCCTGGGGCGTTACACTAGGGGCATGTGACAGGTGAACGGAGAGCGTATTCCGATTCGTCTCGTCATTCTGAGCAACTTTCATGTAGAAGACTTTTTCATCGGAGTTACGGATTATTTTCTACTATTTTTCAAAGATTTAAACAATATTCCAAAAATCCCTGAAATTTTGCTAAGTCTGAGAATTCGTCAGTTTTAAACAACTTTTAGTTGTTTTCAAAAGGCTACAACTCTGGATCTGTACCTCCTTTGATTTTGTGCCTTATATCAATTTTTAGCATTTTTCTATGACCTACATGGTAGTATCGCTTTCATTCATATTAGGGTTCATTTGCTTGATCATCAACAGCTCTAAAGTAGCTATGAAAATAAAGCTGTTTTCAGTTTTTCTATTAACAGAACATTGGACTTTGTGATTTTCGTAGGAATTAATCCATGCGTAAAAAGGATTTGGTCCAGTTGGATAAAATGAAAATTTTCAAGTGTACTCTCTCCCCAAATTATTTTTATCCACATAAGAACTTGTTTTGTGGATGTTTATTGGCTGTCAAAGGGGCTACTCAATGTGAATTTGCCGAAGCTGGCTGCAGCTACAGTAACTGAATGTTACTGTAGCTAGCAGTCAGTAGGAGCGGCAGCAGAAGGTAGACAGCAGCAGCACGCACGCACACACAGGGGCGCCGACGGCGGAAGCTAGCAGCACCAGCAGCACAGACGCGGGCGCGCATGCACGCGCAGGCTGGGCGCTGGGTGTGGCGCGGCCAGCGAGGAACCGCGGCGGCGAAGCAGCGTAGCAACATGCGGAGATGTAGCAGGCTGGGGGAAGCGGCGCCGGGCACGGCAGTGCGGGCGCGCGGTGCACGCGGCGCAGGCACTGGCTCCGCGGGGGCGACGGCAAGCGGCAGTGGCAGCATCGGGCGTGGACGAGCGGGCGGCGGGCTCGCAGGGTGGCTGGGAAGGCCGCGAGCGAGGCAAGCTGGCGCTGCGGTGTAGACAGCAGCGGTTGCAGGAGCCGTGGACGCGCACGAGCGGTACGAGATCAAGGCACCGGCGCGGGAGTAGAGCGACGGCAGTGCGGAGCAACAGGGGCCGCGGGCAGCAGCAGCTTGTAGCGACGCAGAGTAGCAGCTAGCAGGATGCATGCATGTACGCGTACCCATAAGCAAGAGCTCGGACGAGCTCGGGGACGGCAGCCTACGGCGGAATAACGGGAGGGGAGAGGAGGTACTCACCGAACGGCACACGGTAGCCGGCGGGAGGCTTAGGAGCTGCAGCGTCGTCGCAATCGTTGGTGAAGCTCCGGTGACCGAAGCGGGGAGAAGAGCTCCATCCCGACGAGGCAGTGGCGGAGAGCTTGATGTCGTGGTCGTAGACGATGTGAAGACTGACGGCGGAGCTCCCGGCGCGGTCCTAGGCGACGGGGTCGACGGAAGGCGCGTGGACAGTGGCGTCCATGGCCACGACGATGGTGGGCGACCAGAGGGGAAAAAGGAGGACGGGGGCGCGAGGGAGGGAGGAGAGGAGGTGAACTAGGGTTCCAGGGAGGGGCTTCGGGGTCTTATAGACGAGGGGGTGGCCGTGGATGGCCGGCACCTGGTCGGGGCGCCATGGATGGCCTCCACGATCCCCCTCTCGTGAACAGGAGGAGGAGGAGGGAGGGGTATGTGGGCTAGCCCATGGCCAGTTGGGCCAAGGCCCACTAGGGGAGGCAGGTTTCTTTTGTTGTTTTTGTTGTTGTTTGTGTCTTTCTTTTTGATTAATTTCTTTTTACTGTCTTAGTCAATTTCCATAATATTCTAGTTTAGTTAAAATACAAAAGTAGTTTCTAAATTAGTATTAGTATTTATGCCACTGCCACAAAAATAACTTGGCATAAAATAAATTAGTTGAGAGTTTTTATAAATTAGAAAGCATATATATAATTGTTTAAGCCACTGTTTTAATCATTTTGGAACACGTAAACCTTTTATTAAAATTTCGGTTCTTCACCAATAATACTTATGACTTATTATCCGCAGTTTACTCATTTTAGTTTTGACATTTGAAAACTTTTATATTTGACTTTATTTTCAATTTGAATTTAATCATTTTGAATCTAAACGAGATTAGCAACAGTAACAGCGGTTACGTGGCCTCATTTGCAGAGGATTACTGTAGCTTAATTACCCGGGGGTACAAGGAGGCCCGTGGCAATTGTAGAAAGGATTAGAAGGTTGGATAACTCACACCCCCCACACGCACGTAGCCACTATCGCCCTGAGGCAACCCTTGCCGGGCAAGTGTACTACACTCCGCCACCACCTTTCCACCATAATTCCACCGAAGCAGGAGTAGGGATTTACATAGACAAACAGAGTGTCACTAGTATGCCTCTAGTTGACTAGCTCGTTGATCAAAGATGGTTATGTTTCCTAACCATAGACATGAGTTGTCATTTGATTAACGAGATCACATCATTAGAGAATGATGTGATTGACTTGACCCATTCCGTTAGCTTTGCACTTGATCGTTTAGTATATTGCTATTGCTCTCTTCATGACTTATACATGTTCCTATGACTATGAGATTATGCAACTCCCGAATACCGGAGGAACAATTTGTGTGCTACCAAACATCACAACGTAACTGGGTGATTATAAAGGTGCTCTACAGGTGTCTCCGAAGGTACTCGTTGGGTTGGCATAGATCGAGATTAGGATTTGTCACTCCGATTGTCGGAGAGGTATCTCTGGGCCCTCTCGGTAATGCACATCACTATAAGCCTTGCAAGCAATGAAACTAATGAGTTAGTTGCGGGATGATGTATTACGGAACGAGTAAAGAGACTTGCCGGTAACGAGATTGAACTAGGTATTAAGATACCGACGATCGAATCTCGGGCAAGTAACATACCGATGACAAAGGGAACAACGTATGTTGTTATGCGGTTTTACCGATAAAGATCTTCGTAGAATATGTGGGAGCCAATGAGCATCCAGGTTCCGGTATTGATTATTAACCAGAGACGTGTCTCAGTCATGTGTACATAGTTCTCAAACCCGTAGGGTCCGCATGTTAAAGTTCTGTGACGATCGGTATTATGAGTTTTTGTATTTTGATGTACCGAAGGTAGTTCGGAGTCCTGGATATGATCACGAACATGACGAGGAGTCTCGAAATGGTCGAGACGTAAATATCGATATATTGGACGACTATGTTCGGACACCGGAAGCGTTTCGAGAAGTTTCGGACATATACCGGAGTACTGGGGGGTTACCCGAACCCCCCGGGGAGTATAATGGGCCTATTGGGCCTTAGTGGAGAAGAGGAGGGGCGGCCAGGGCATTCTGTGCACCCCCTCCCCCTCTAGTCCGGATTGGACAAGGAGGGGGGCGCCCCCCTTTCCTTCCTCCTCTCTCCTTCGCTTCCCCCTTCCCTTGGCGCGCCCTCCTCCTTGGCCGGCCGCCTCCCCCTAGCTCCTTTATATACGGGGGCAGGGGGCACCCCAAGACACAACAATTGATCAGTTGATCTTTTAGCCGTGTGCGGTGCCCCCCTCCACCATAGTCCACCTCGGTCATATCGTAGCGGTGCTTAGGCGAAGCCCTGCGTCGGTAGCATCATCATCACCATCATCATGCCGTCGTGCTGACGGAACTCTCCCTCGAAGCTCTGCTGGATCGGAGTTCGCGGGACATCATCGAGCTGAACGTGTGTTGAACTCGGAGGTGCCGTGCGTTCGGTACTTGGATCGGTCGGATCGTGAAGACGTACGACTACATCAACCGCGTTGTTCTAACGCTTCCGCTTTCGGTCTACGAGGGTACGTGGACAACACTCTCCCTTCTCATTTCTATGCATCACCATGATCTTGCATGTGCGTAGGAATTTTTTTGAAAATACTACGTTACCCAACAGTGGCATCCGAGCCAGGTTTATGCGTAGATGTTATATGCACGAGTAGAACACAAGTGAGTTGTGGGCGATACAAGTCATACTGCTTACCAGCATGTCACACTTTGGTTCGGCGGTATTGTTGGATGAAGCTTCCTGGACCGACATTAGGCGTATGCTTACGTGAGACTGGTTCTACTGACGTTCTTTGCACACAAGTGGCTGGCAGGTGTCAGTTTCTCCAGCTTCAGTTGAACCGACTGTGGCTACGCCCGGTCCTTGTGAAGGATAAAACAACACTAACTTGATGAACTATAGTTGTGGTTTTAATGCGTAGTGCGTAGGTAAGAACGGTTCTTGCTCAGCCCGTAGCAGCCACGTAAAACTTGCAACAACAAAGTAGAGGACGTCTAACTTGTTTTTGCAGGGCATTTTGTGATGTGATATGGTCAAGACATGATGCTAAATTTTATTGTATGAGATGATCATGTTTTGTTACAAAGTTATCGGGAACTGGCAGGAGCCATATGGTTGTCGCTTTATTGTATGCAATGCAATCGCCCTGTAATTGCTTTACTTTATCACTAAGAGGTAGCGATAGTAGTAGAAGCAATAGTTGGCGCGACGACAACGATGCTACGATGAAGATCAAGGTGTCGCGCCGGTGACGATGGTGATCATGACGGTGCTTCAGAGATGGAGATCACAAGCACAAAATGATGATGGCCATATCATATCACTTATATTGATTGCATGTGATGTTTATCCTTTATGCATCTTATTTTGCTTAGATTGAGGGTAGCATTATAAGATGATCTCTCACTAAATTTCAAGGTACAAGTGTTCTCCCTGAGTATGCGTTCGTCGTGCCGAGACTGTTGGGGAACGTAGTAATTTCAAAAAAATTCTACGCACACGCAAGATCATGGTGATGCATAGCAACGAGAGGGTAGAGTGTTGTCTACGTACCCTTGTAGACCGATAGCGGAAGCGTTAACACAACGCGGTTGATGTAGTCGTACGTCTTCACGATCCGACCGATCAAGTACCGAACGTACGGCACCTCCGACTTCAGCACACGTTCAGCTCAATGACGTCCCTCGAACTCCGATCCAGCCGAGTGTTGAGGGAGAGTTTTGTCACCACGACGGCGTGGTGACGATGATGATGTTCTACCGACGCAGGGCTTCGCCTAAGCTCTGCTACGATAATATCGAGGTGTAATATGGTGGAGGGGGCACCGCACACGGCTAAAAGATCGTTGATCAATTGTGTGTTGAGAGGTGCCCCCTGCCCCCGTATATAAAGGAGCAAGGGGGAGGCCGGCGGCCAAGGGAGGAGAGGCACGCCAGGAGGAGTCCTACTCCTACCGGGAATAGGACTCCCCCCCTTTCCATGTTCGACTAGGAGTGGAAGGGGAAAGAGGTGGAGGGGAGGAAAGAAGGGGGGCGCCGCCCCCTCTCCTTGTTCTATTCGGACTGGGGGGGAAGGGGGCGCGGCCCTGCCCTAGCCTCCTCTCCTCTCTTCCACCTAGGCCCAATAAGGCCCATTAAGTTACCGGGGGGTTCCGGTAACCTCCCGGTACTCCGGAAAAATCCCGATTTCACCCGGAACACTTCTGATGTCCAAACATAGGCTTCCAATATATCAATCTTTATGTCTCGACCATTTCGAGACTCCTCGTCATGTCCGTGATCACATCCGGGACTCCGAACAACCTTCGGTACATCAAAACATATAAACTCATAATATAACTGTCATTGTAACGTTAAGCGTGCGGACCCTACGGGTTCGAGAACTATGTAGACATGACCGAGACACCTCTTCGGTCAATAACCAATAGCGGAACCTGGAAGCTCATATTGGTTCCTACATATTCTACAAATATCTTTATCTGTCAGACCGCATAACAACATATGTTGTTCCCTTTGTCATCGGTATGTTACTTGCCCGAGATTCGATCGTCGGTATCTCGATACCTAGTTCAATCTCGTTACCGGCAAGTCTCTTTACTCGTTCCGTAATACATCATTCCGCAACTAACTCATTAGTCACAATGCTTGCAAGGCTTATAGTGATGTGTATTACTGAGTGGGCCCAGAGATACCTCTCCGACAATCGGAGTGAAAAATCCTAATCTCGAAATACGCCAACCCAACAAGTACCTTTGGAGACACCTGTAGATCACCTTTATAATCACCCAGTTACATTGTGACGTTTGGTAGCACACAAAGTGTTCCTCCGGTAAACGGGAGTTGCATAATCATATAGTCATAGGAACATGTATAAGTCACGAAGAAAGCAATAGCAACATACTAAACGATCGAGTGCTAAGCTAACGGAATGGGTCAAGTCAATCACGTCATTGTCCTAATGAAGTCATCCCGTTAATCAAATGACAACTCATGTCTATGGCTAGGAAACATAACCATCTTTGATTAACGAGCTAGTCAAGTAGAGGCATACTAGTGACACTCTGTTTGTTTATGTATTCACACATGTATTATGTTTCCGGTTAATACAATTCTAGCATGAACAATAAACATTTATCATGATATAAGGAAATAAATAATAACTTTATTATTGCCTCTAGGGCATATTTCCTTCAGTCTCCCACTTGCACTAGAGTCAATAATCTGGATTACACAGTAATGATTCTTACACCCATGGAGTCTTGGTGCTGATCATGTTTTGCTCGTGGAAGAGGCTTAGTCAATGGGTCTACAACATTCAGATCCGTATGTATCTTGCAAATTTCTATGTGTCCCACCTGGACTAAATCCCGGATGGAATTGAAGCGTCTTTTGATGTGCTTGGTTCTCTTGTGATATCTGGATTCCTTTGCCAAGGCAATTGCACCAATATTGTCACAAAAGATTTTCATTGGTCCCGATGCACTAGGTATGACACCTAGATCGGATATGAACTCCTTCATCCAGACTCCTTCATTTGCTGCTTCCGAAGCAGCTATGTACTCCGCTTCACACGTAGATCCCGCCACGACACTTTGCTTAGAACTGCACCAACTGACAGCTCCACCGTTCAATGTAAATACGTATCCGGTTTGCGATTTAGAATCGTCCGGATCAGTGTCAAAGCTTGCATCAACGTAACCATTTACGATGAGCTCTTTGTCACCTCCATAAACGAGAAACATATCCTTAGTCCTTTTCAGGTATTTTAGGATGTTCTTGACCGCTGTCCAGTGATCCACTCCTGGATTACTTTGGTACCTCCCTGCTAAACATATAGACGGGCACACATCAGGTCTGGTACACAGCATTGCATACATGATAGAGCCTATGGCTGAAGCATAGGGGACATCTTTCATCTTCTCTCTATCTTCTGCAGTGGTCGGGCTTTGAGTCTTACTCAATCTCACACCTCGTAGTACAGGCAAGAACCCTTTCTTTGCTTGATCCATTTTGAACTTCTTCAAAACATTGTCAAGGTATGTGCTTTGTGGAAGTCCAATTAAGCGTCTTGATCTATATCTATAGATCTTGATGCCTAATATATATGCAGCTTCACTGAGTTCTTTCATTGAAAAACTCTTATTCAAGTATCCCTTTATGCTATCCAGAAATTCTATATCATTTCCAAATAGTAATATGTCATCCGCATATAATATCAGAAATGCTACTGAGCTCCCACTCACTTTCTTATAAATACAGGCTTCTCCAAAAGTCTGTATAAAACCAAATGCTTTGATCACACTATCAAAGCATTTATTCCAACTCCGAGAGGCTTGCACCAGTCCATAAATGGATCGCTGGAGCTTGCACACTTTGTTAGCTCCCTTTGGATCGATAAAACCTTCCGGTTGCATCATATACAACTCTTCTTCCAGAAATCCATTCAGGAATGCAGTTTTTACATCCATTTGCCAAATTTCATAATCATAAAATGCAGAAATTGCTAACATGATTCGGACAGACTTAAGCATTGCTACAGGTGAGAAGGTCTTATCGTAGTCAATCCCTTGAACTTGTCGAAAACCTTTTGCAACAAGTCGAGCTTTATAGACAGTAACATTACCGTCAGCGTCAGTCTTCTTCTTGAAGATCCATTGATTTTCAATGGCTTGCCGATCATCGGGCAAGTCAACCAAAGTCCATACATTGTTCTCATACATGGATCCCATCTCGGATTTCATGGCCTCAAGCCATTTTGTGGAATCTGGGCTCACCATCGCTTCTTCATAGTTCGTAGGTTCGTCATGGTCTAGTAACATAACCTCCAGAATAGGATTACCGTACCACTCTGGTGCGGATCTTAATCTGGTTGACCTACGAGGTTCAGTTATAACTTGATTTGAAGTTTCATGATCATTATCATTAACTTCCCCACTAATTGGTGTAGGTGTCGCAGAAACTGGTTTCTGTGATGATCTACTTTCCAATAAGGGAACAGGTACAGTTACCTCATCAAGTTCTACTTTCCTCCCATTCACTTCTTTCGAGAGAAACTCCTTCTCTAGAAAGGATCCATTCTTAGCAACGAATGTCTTGCCTTCGGATCTATGATAGAAGGTGTACCCAACAGTCTCCTTTGGGTATCCTATGAAGACACATTTCTCCGATTTAGGTTCGAGCTTATCAGGTTGAAGTTTCTTCACATAAGCATCGCAACCCCAAATTTTAAGAAACGACAACTTTGGTTTCTTGCCAAACCATAGTTCATAAGGCGTCGTCTCAACGGATTTCGATGGTGCCCTATTTAGAGTGAATGCAGCCGTCTCTAAAGCATAACCCCAAAACGATAGCAGTAAATCAGTAAGAGACATCATAGATCGCACCATATCTAGTAAAGTACGATTACGACGTTCGGACACACCATTACGTTGTGGTGTTCCGGGTGGCGTGAGTTGCGAAACTATTCCGCACTGTTTCAAATGTAGGCCAAACTCGTAACTCAAATATTCTCCTCCACGATCTGATCGTAGAAACTTTATTTTCTTGTTACGATGATTTTCAACTTCGCTCTGAAATCCTTTGAACTTTTCAAATGTTCTAGACTTATGTTTCATTAAGTAGATATACCCATATCTGCTTAAATCATCTGTGAAGGTGAGAAAATAACGATATCCGCCACGAGCCTCAATATTCATCGGACCACATACATCTGTATGTATGATTTCCAACAAATCAGCTGCTCTCCCCATAGTTCCGGACAACGGTGTTTTAGTCATCTTGCCCATGAGACACGGTTCGCAAGTACCAAGTGATTCATAATTAAGTGATTCCAAAAGTCCATCAGTATGGAGTTCTTCATGCGCTTTACACCGATATGACCTAAACGGCAGTGCCACAAATAAGTTGCACTATCTTTATCAACTCTGCATCTTTTGGCTTCGACATTATGAATACGTGTGTCACTACTACCGAGATTCATTAAAAATAGACCACTCTTCAAGGGTGCATGACCATAAAAGATATTATTCATATAAATAGAACAACCATTATTCTCTGATTTAAATGAATAACCGTCTCGCATTAAACAAGATCCAGATATAATATTCATGCTCAACGCTGGCACCAAATAACAATTATTTAGGTCTAATACTAATCCCGAAGGTAGATGTAGAGGTAGCATGCCGACCGCGATCACATCGACTTTGGTACCATTTCCCACGCGCATCGTCACCTCGTCCTTAGCCAGTGTTCGCTTAATCCGTAGTCCCTGTTTCGAGTTGCAAATATTAGCAACAGAACCAGTATCAAATACCCAGGTGCTACTGCGAGCTCTGGTAAGGTACACATCAATAACATGTATATCACATATACCTTTGTTAACCTTGCCATCCTTCTTATCAGCCAAATACTTGGGGCAGTTCCGCTTCCAGTGACCAGTCTACTTGCAGTAGAAGCACTCAGTTTCAGGCTTAGGTCTAGACTTGGGTTTCTTCTCCTGAACAGCAACTTGCTTGCTGTTCTTCTTGAAGTTCCCCTTCTTCTTCCCTTTTCCCTTTTTCTTGAAACTAGTGGTCTTACTGACCATCAACACTTGATGCTCCTTTTTGATTTCTACCTCCGCTGCCTTTAGCATTGCGAAGAGCTCGGGAATTGTCTTATTCATCCCTTGCATGTTATAGTTCATCACGAAGCTCTTGTAGCTTGGTGGCAGTGATTGAAGAATTCTGTCAATGACGCTATCATCCGGAAGATTAACTCCCAGTTGAATCAAGTGATTATTATACCCAGACATTTTGAGTATATGCTCACTAACAGAACTATTCTCTTCCATCTTGCAGCTGTAGAACTTATTGGAGACTTCATATCTCTCAATCCGGGCATTTGCTTGAAATATTAACTTCAACTCCTGGAACATCTCATATGCTCCATGATGTTCAAAACGTCGTTGAAGACCCGGTTCTAAGCCGTAAAGCATGGCACACTGAACTATCGAGTAGTCATCAGCTTTGCTCTACCAGACGTTCATAACTTCTGGTGTTGCTCTTGCAGGAGGCCTGGCACCTAGCGGTGCTTCCAGGACGTAATTCTTTTGTGCAGCAATGAGGATAATCCTCAAGTTACGGACCCAGTCCGTGTAATTCCTACCATCATCCTTCAACTTTGCTTTGTCAAGGAACGCATTAAAATTCAACGGACAACACCACGGGCCATCTCTCTACAATTAACTTAGACAAGCAAGATACTATCAGGTACTAAGTTCATGATAAATTTAAGTTCTATTAATCATATTACTTAAGAACTCCCACTTAGATAGACATCCCTCTAATCATCTAAGTGATTACGTGATCCAAATCAACTAAACCATAACCGATCATCACGTGAAATGGAGTAGTTTTCAATGGTGAACATCACTATGTTGATCATATCTACTATATGATTCACGCTCGACCTTTCGGTCTCCGTGTTCCGAGGCCATATCTGCATATGCTAGGCTCGTCAAGTTTAACCTGAGTATTCTGCGTGTGCAAAACTGGCTTGCACCCGTTGTAGATGGATGTAGAGCTTATCACACCCGATCATCACGTGGTGTCTGGGCACGACGAACTTTGGAAACGGTGCATACTCAAGGAGAACACTTTTATCTTGAAATTTTAGTGAGAGATCATCTTACAATGCTACCGTCAATCAAAGCAAGATAAGATGCATACAAGATAAACATCACATGCAATCAATATAGTGATATGATATGGCCATCATCATCTTGTGCTTGTGATCTCCATCTCCGAAGCACCATCATGATCACCATCGTCACCGGCTCGACACCTTGATCTCCATCGTAGCATCGTTGTCGTTTCGCCAACTATTGCTTTTACGACTATCGCTACCGCTTAGTGATAAAGTAAAACAATTACATGGCGATTGCATTGCATACAATAAAGCGACAACCATATGGCTCCTGCCAGTTGCCGATAACTCGGTTACAAAACATGATCATCTCATACAATAAAATATAGCATCATGTCTTGACCATATCACATCACAACATGCCCTGCAAAAACAAGTTAGACGTCCTCTACTTTGTTGTTGCAAGTTTTACGTGGCTGCTACGGGCTTAGCAAGAACCGTTCTTACCTACGCATCAAAACCACAACGATAGTTTGTCAAGTTGGTGCTGTTTTAACCTTCGCAAGGACCGGGCGTAGCCACACTCGGTTCAACTAAAGTGAGAGAGACAGACACCCGCTAGTCACCTTTAAGCAACGAGTGCTCGCAACGGTGAAACCAGTCTCGCGTAAGCGTACGCATAATGTCGGTCCGGGCCGCTTCATCTCACGCTGAACCAAAGTATGACATCCTGGTAAGCAGTATGACTTATATCGCCCACAACTCACTTGTGTTCTACTCGTGCAAAACATCAACGCATAAAACCAGGCTCGGATGCCACTGTTGGGGAACGTAGTAATTTCAAAAAAATTCTACGCACACCCAAGATCATGGTGATGCATAGCAACAAGAGGGTAGAGTGTTGTCTACGTACCCTTGTAGACCGATAGCGGAAGCGTTAACACAACGCAGTTGATGTAGTCGTACGTCTTCACGATCCGACCGATCAAGTACCGAACGTACGGCACCTCCGAGTTCAGCACACGTTCAGCTCCATGACGTCCCTCGAACTTCGATCCAGCCGAGTGTTGAGGGAGAGTTTTGTCACCACGACGGCGTGGTGACGATGATGATGTTCTACCGACGCAGGGCTTCGCCTAAGCTCCGCTATGATATTATCGAGGTGTAATATGCTTGAGGGGGGCACCGCACACGGCTAAAAGATCGTTGATCAATTGTGTGTTGAGAGGTGGCCCCTGCCCCCGTATATAAAGGAGCAAGGGGGAGGCCGGCGGCCAAGGGAGGAGAGGCGCGCCAGGAGGAGTCCTACTCCTACTGGGAGTAGGACTCCCCCCCTTTCCATGTTGGACTAGGAGTGGAAGGGGAAAGAGGTGGAGGGGAGGAAGAAAGGGGGGCGCCGCCCCCCTCTCCTTGTCCTATTCGGACTGGGGGGGAAGGGGGGCGTGGCCCTGCCCTAGCCTCCTCTCCTCTCTTCCACCTAGGTCCAATAAGACCCATTATGTTACCGAGGGGTTCCGGTAACCTCCCGGTACTCCGGAAAAATCCCGATTTCACCCGGAACACTTTCGATGTCCAAACATAGGCTTCCAATATATCAATCTTTATGTCTCGACCATTTCGAGACTCCTCGTCATGTCCGTGATCACATCCGGGACTCCGAACAACCTTCGGTACATCAAAACATATAAACTCATAATATAACTGTCATCATAACGTTAAGCGTGCGGACCCTACGGGTTCGAGAACTATGTAGACATGACCGAGACACCTCTCCGGTCAATAACCAATAGCGGAACCTGGATGCTCATATTGGTTTCTACATATTCTACGAAGATCTTTATCGGTCAGACCGCATAACAACATACGTTGTTCCCTTTGTCATCGGTATGTTACTTGCCCGAGATTCGATCGTCGGTATCTCGATACCTAGTTCAATCTCGTTACCGGCAAGTCTCTTTACTCGTTCCGTAATACATCATTCCGCAACTAACTCATTAGTCACAATGCTTGCAAGGCTTATAGTGATGTGTATTACTGAGTGGGCCCAGAGATACCTCTCCGACAATCGGAGTGACAAATCCTAATCTCGAAATACGCCAACCCAACAAGTACCTTTGGAGACACCTGTAGAGCACCTTCATAATCACCCAGTTACGTTGTGACGTTTGGTAGCACACAAAGTGTTCCTCCGCTAAACGGGAGTTGCATAATCTCATAGTCATAGGAACATGTATAAGTCATGAAGAAAGCAATAGCAACATACTAAACGATCGAGTGCTAAGATAACGGAATGGTTCAAGTCAATCACGTCATTCTCCTAATGAAGTGATCCTGTTAATCAAATGACAACTCATGTCTATGGCTAGGAAACATAACCATCTTTGATTAACGAGCTAGTCAAGTAGAGGCATACTAGTGACACTCTGTTTGTTTATGTATTCACACATGTATTATGTTTCCGGTTAATACAATTCTAGCATGAACAATAAACATTTATCATGATATAAGGAAATAAATAATAACTTTATTATTGCCTCTAGGGCATATTTCCTTCAGAGACACCACGTGATGATCGGGTGTGATAAGCTCTACGTTCACATACAATGGGTGCAAGCCAGTTTTGCACATGCAGAATACTCGGGTTAAACTTGACGAGCCTAGCATATGCAGATATAGCCTCGGAACACTGAGACCGAAAGGTCGAGCGTGAATCATATAGTAGATATGATCAACATAGTGATGTTCACCATTGAAAACTACTCCATCTCACGTGATGATCGGACATGGTTTAGTTGATATGGATCACGTGATCACTTAGATGATTAGAGGGATGTCTATCTAAGTGGGAGTTCTTTAATAATTTGATTAACTGAACTTTAATTTATCATGAACTTAGAGCTGATAGTATTTTGCATGTCTATGTTGTTGTAGATAGATGGCCCGTGCTGTTGTTCCGTTGAATTTTAATGCGTTCCTTGAGAAAGCAAAGTTGAAAGATGATGGTAGCAATTGTACGGACTGGTCCATAACTTGAGGATTATCCTCATTGCTGCACAGAAGGATTACGTCCTGGAAGCACCGCTAGGTGCCAAACCTGCTGCGGGAGCTGAACCAGATGTTATGAATGTCTAGCAAAGCAAAGCTGAAGACTACTCGATAGTTCAGTGTGCCATGCTTTACGGCCTAGAACCGGGACTTCAACGATGTTTTGAACGTCATGGAGCATACGAGATGTTCTAGGAGTTGAAGTTAATATTTCAAGCAAATGCCCGGATTGAGAGATATGAAGTCTCCAATAAGTTCTACAGCTGTAAGATGGAGGAGAATAGTTCTGTCAGTGAGCATATACTCAAAATGTCTGGGTAAAACAATCACATGATTCAACTGGGAGTTAATCTTCTGGATGATAGCGTCATTGACAGAATTCTTCAATCACTACCACCAAGCTACAAGAGCTTCGTGATGAACTATAACATGCAAGGGATGGATAAGACGATTCCCGAGCTCTTCGCAATGCTAAAAATTGCAGAGGTAGAAATCAAGAAGGAGCATCAAGTTTTGATGGTCAACAAGACCACCAGTTTCATGAAAAAGGGTAAAGGGAAGAAGAAGGGGAACTTCAAGAAGAACAGCAAGCAAGTTGCTGCTCAAGAGAAGAAACCCAAGTCTGGAACTAAACCTGAGACTGAGGGCTTCTACTGCAAATAGACTGGTCACTAGAAGCAGAACTGCCCCAAGTATTTGGCGGATAAGAAGGATGGCAAGGTGAACAAAGGTATATGTGATATACATGTTATTGATGTGTACCTTACTAATTCTCGCAGTAGTACCTGGGTATTTGATATTGGTTCTGTTGCTAATATTTGCAACTCGATACAGGGACTACGGATTAAGCAAAGATTGGCTAAGGATGAGGTGACAAATGCGCGTGGGAAATGGTTCCAAAGTCGATGTGATCGCAGTCGGCATGCTACCTCTACATCTACCTTCGAGATTAGTTTTACACCTAAATAATTGTTATTTGGTGCCAGCGTTGAGCATGAACATTATATCTGGATCTTGTTTGATGCGAGACGGTTATTCATTTAAATCAGAGAATAATGGTTGTTCTATTTATATGAGTAATATCTTTTATGGTCATGCACCCTGAAAGAGTGGTCTATTCTTTTTGAATCTCGATAGTAGTGATACACATATTCATAGTATTGAAGCCAAAAGATGCAGAGTTGATAATGATAGTGCAACTTCTTTGTGGCACCGCTGTTTAGGTCATATTGGTGTAAAGCGCATGAAGGAACTCCATTCCAATGGACTTTTGGAATCACTTGATTAGGAATCACTTGGTACTTGCGAACCATGCCTCATGGGTAAGATGACTAAAACGTCGTTCTCCGGAACTATGGAGCGAGCAACAGATTTGTTGGAGATCATACATACTGATGTATGTGGTCCAATGAATGTTGAGGCTCACAGCGGGTATCGTTATTTTCTCACCTTCACAGATGATTTGAGCAGATATGGGTATATCTACTTGATGAAACATAAGTATGAAACATTTGAAAAGTTCAAAGAATTTCAGAGTGAAGTTGAAAATCATTGTAACAAGAAAATAAATTTTCTACGACCTGATCGTGGAGGAGAATATTTGAGTTACCAGTTTGGTCTACATTTGAAACAATGCGGAATAGTTTCGCAACTCACGCCACTCGGAACACCACAGCGTAATGGTGTGCCCGAACCTCATAATCGTACTTTACTAGATATGGTGTGATCTATGATGTCTCATACTGATTTACCGCTATCGTTTTGGGGATGTGCTCTAGACACAGCTACATTCACGTTAAATAGGGCACCATCTAAATCCGTTGAGACGACTCCTTATGAACTGTGGTTTGGCAAGAAACCAAAGTTGTTGTTTCTTAAAGTTTGGGGCTGCGATGCTTATGTGAAAAAACTTCAATCTGATAAGCTCGAACCCAAATCGGTGAAATGTGTCTTCATAGGATACCCAAAAGAGACTGTTGGGTACACCTTCTATCACAGATCCGAAGGCAAGACACTCGTTTCTAAGAATGGATCCTTTCTAGATAAGGAGTTTCTCTGGAAAGAAGTGAGTGGGAGGAAAGTAGAACTTGATGAGGTAACTGTACCTGCTCCCTTATTGGAAAGTAGTTCATCACAGAAACTGATTCCTGTGACACCTACACCAATTAGTGAGGAAGCTAATGATGATAATCATGAAACTTCAGATCAAGTTACTACCAAACCTCGTAGGTCAACCAGAGTAAGATCCGCACCAGAGTGGTACGGTAATCCTGTTCTGGAGGTCATGTTACTAGACCATGACGAACCTACGAACTATGAGGAAGCGATGATGAGCCCAGATTCTGCAAAATGGCTTGAGGCCATGAAATCTGAGATGGGATCCATGTATGAGAACAAAGGATGGACTTTGGTTGACTTGCCCGATGATCGGCAAGCCATCGTGAATAAATGGATTTTCAAGAAGAAGACAAACGCTGATGGTAATATTACTGTCTACAAAGCTCGACTTGTTGCGAAAGGTTTTTCGACAAGTTCAAGGAGTTGACTACGATGAGACCTTCTCACCCATAGCAATGCTTAAGTCCATCCGAATCATGTTAGCAATTGCCACATTTTATGATTATGAAATTTGGCAAATGGATGTGAAAACTGCATTCCTGAATGGATTTCTGGAAGAAGAGTTGTATATGATGCAACCTGACGGTTTTATCGATCCAAAGGGTGCTAACAAAGTGTGCAAGCTCCAGCGATCCATTTATGGACTGGTGCAAGCCTCTCGGAGTTGGAATAAACGCTTTGATAGTGTGATCAAAGCATATGGTTTTATACAGACTTTTGGAGAAGCCTGTATTTACAAGAAAGTGAGTGGGAGATCTGTAGCATTTCTAATACTATATGTGGATGACATATTGTTGATTGGAAATGACATAGAATTTCTGGATAGCATAAAAGGATACTTGAATAAGAGTTTTTCAATGAAATACCTCAGTGAAGCTGCTTATATATTGGGCATCAAGATCTATAGAGATAGATCAAGACGCTTAATTGGACTTTCACAAAGTACATACCTTGACAAAGTTTTGAAGAAGTTCAAAATGGATCAGGCAAAGAAAGGGTTCTTACCTGAGTTACAAGGTGTGAAGTTGAGTAAGACTCAATGCCCGACCACTGCAGAAGATAGAGAGAAAATGAAAGATGTTCCCTATGCTTCAGCCATAGGCTCTATCATGTATGCAATGCTGTGTACCAGACCTGATGTGTGCCTTGCTATTAGTTTAGGAGGGAGGTACCAAAGTAATCCAGGAGTGGATCACTGGACAGCGGTCAAGAACATCCGGAAATACCCGAAAAGGACTAAGGATATGTTTCTTGTTTATGGAGGTGACAAGGAGCTCGTCGTAAATGGTTACGTTGATCCAAGCTTTGACACTGATCCGGACGATTCTAAATCGCAAACCGGATACGTGTTTTTATTGAACAGTGGAGCTGTCAGTTGGTGCATTTCAAAACAAAGCATCGTGGTGGGATCTATGTGTGAAGCGGAGTACATAGCTGCTTCGGAAGCAGCAAATGAAGGAGTCTGGATGAAGGAGTTCATATCCGATCTAGGTGTCATACCTAGTGCATCGGGTCCAATGAAAATCTTTTGTGACAATACTGGTGCAATTGCCTTGGCAAAGGAATCCAGATTTCATAAGAGGACCAAGCACATCAAGAGACGCTTCAATTCCATCCGGGATCAAGTCCAGGTGGGAGACATAGAGATTTGCAAAATACATACGGATCTGAATGTTGCAGACCCGTTGACTAAGCCTCTTCCACGAGCAAAACATGATCAACACCAAGACTCCATGGGTGTTAGAATCATTACTGTGTAAATCTAGATTATTGACTCTAGTGCAAGTGGGAGACTGAAGGAAATATGCCCTAGAGGCAATAATAAAGTTATTATTTATTTCCTCATATCATGATAAATGTTTATTATTCATGCTAGAATTGTATTAACCGGAAATTTGATACATGTGTGAATACATAGACAAACAGAGTGTCGCTAGTATGCCTCTACTTGACTAGCTCGTTGATCAAAGATGGTTATGTTTCCTAACCATAGACATGAGTTGTCATTTGATTAACGGGATCACATCATTAGAGAATGATGTGATTGACTTGACCCATTCCGTTAGCTTAGCAGTTGGTCGTTTAGTATATTGCTATTGCTTTCATCATGACTAATACATGTTGCTATGACTATGAGATTATTCAACTCCCGAATACCGGAGGAACACTTTATTTGCTACCAAACGTCACAACATAATTGGGTGATTATAAAGGTGCTCTACAGGTCTCTCCGAAGGTACTTGTTGGGTTGGCATAGATTGAGATTAAGATTTGTCACTCCGATTGTCGGAGAGGTATCTCTGGGCCCTTCCGGTAATGCATATCACAATAAGCCTTGCAAGCAATGCAACTAATGAGTTAGTTGCGGGATGATGTATTATGGAACGAGTAAAGAGACTTGCCGGTAACGAGATTGAACTAGTTATTAAGATACCGACGATCGAATCTTGGGCAAGAAACATACCGATGACAAAGGGAACAAGGTATGTTGTTATGCGGTTTGACCGATAAAGATCTTCGTAGAATATGTGGGAGCTAATATGAGCATCCAGGTTACGCTATTGGTTATTGACCGGGGACGTGTCTCGGTCATGTCTACATAGTTCTCGAACCCGTAGGGTCCACACGCTTAAAGTTCTGTGACGATCGGTATTATGAGTTTTTGTGTTTTGATGTACTGAAGGCAGTTCGGAGTCCTGGATATGATTACGGACGTGACAAGGAGTCTCGAAATGGTCGAGACGTAAAGATCGATATATTGGACGACTATGTTCGGACACCGGAAGTGTTTCGAGAAGTTTCGGACATATACCGGAGTACCGGGGGGTTACCGAAACCCCCCGGGGAGTACAATGGGCATAAGAGGAGGGGCTGCCATGGCAGGTCGCGCGCCCCCTCCCCTTCTAGTCCGAATTGGACAAGGAGGGGGGCGGCGCCCCCCTTTCCTTCCTTCTCTCTCCTTCCCTTCCCCTTCTCCTACTCCTACTAGGAAAGGAGTCCTACTCCTGGTGGGAGTAGGACTCCCCCCTTGGCGCGCCCTCCTCCTTGGCCGGCCGCCTCCCCCCTAGCTCCTTTATATATGGGGGCAGGGGGGCACCCCAAGACACAACAATTGATCAGTTGATCTTTTAGCCCTGTGCGGTGCCCCCCTCCACCATAGTCCACCTCGGTCATATTATAGCGGTGCTTAGGCAAAGCCCTGCGTTGATACCATCATCATCACCGTCATCACGCCGTCGTGCTGACGTAACTCTCCCTCGAAGCTCTGTTGGATCGGAGTTCGTGGGACGTCATTGAGCTGAACGTGTGCTGAACTCAGAGGTGTCGTGCGTTTGGTACTTGGATCGGTCGGATCGTGAAGACGTACGACTACATCAACCGCGTTGTTCTAACGCTTCCGCTTTTGGTCTACGAGGGTACATGGACAACACTCTCCCCTCTCGTTGCTATGCATCACAATGATCTTGCGTGTGCGTAGGATTTTTTTTGAAATTACTATGTTACCCAATATTTATAGCGTCGGTTTCAGGGTCTACGGGGCCACCATGTGGGGACAACCCACCTGGGCATGCCTAGAGGGGGGTGCGCCCTAGTGGGTTGTACCCACCCAGGTGCCCCCCTCCGGTGGTTCTTGGCTCTAGAAGTTCTCTTTTATTATATAAAAAATCCTCACAAAGTTTCGTTCCATTCCGAGAACTTTTATTTCTGCACAAAAACAACACCACGGTAGTTTTGCTGAAAACATCATCAGTCCGGGTTAGTTTCATTCAAATCATGCAAATTAGAGTCCAAAACAAGAGGAAAAGCATTAGGAAAAGTAGATACGTGGGAGACGTATCAACTCCCCCAGGCTTAAACCTTTGCTTGTCCTCGAACAATTCAGTTGATAAACTGAAAGTGAAAAAGAAAAACTTTTACGAACTCTTTTGCTCTTGTTTGCATTAATAAGCTTAAACAGGACCCAGGTTTTCAGCCAATATTATAACTAACCATGTCGACAATAACTCTTAAAAATTATATTAACTCATATCAATGACATAATCAACTAGCAAGCAATAATAAGATATCTCAAACAACAACACGTTATCAAAACAACCATGATATAATATGATAATAGCGATATCTCGCTAGCCCTTTCTGAGACCGCAAAACATAAATGCAGAGCACCTCCAAAGTTCAAGCAGCGACTAAACATAGTAATTCATGGTAGAAAAGATCCAGTCATGATGCACCCAACATTAGCTACACACAATGCATAAGCATGATAGCAGTGCTCTCAGGTTCTGGCGCTTATTTTAGAAGGTGATGACACGACATAAAAGTAAATAGATAGTCCCTTCACAGAGGGAAGCAGTGATTTGCAGAGGTGCCAGAGCTCAAGTTTTTAAAATAGAGATAAATGAAATTTTGAGAAATGCACCCTTCTCATTTACTTCGCGACCATCAGTTATCAATATCTTCCATGCTAAACACATTAGTAGCAGTTCCCAAGGGATAAAGTAAAGGTTATGACTCCATAGGAGTTTTTGTTTGATTATTTGTAAGCTCTTTTCTGTTTGCAGTTTGGGACAGGGAATCCCTATACCGCCACTTTCTTGTGCAGTGGCGAGTGAATAAACACTCAACCTGAGAATAATCCGCTTAGCATGGAAGATACCAACTACCTCATGTCGTTACATGAACAATCCAAGCACACAAAAAGGATATTTATTTGAAGTTTTTAGAGATGGCACTTGCAAATTTATTTTGGACGGTAGGTTAATACCGCATATAGGTAGGTATGGTGGACTCATCTGGAATAACTTGGGTTTCAGGTTTTGGATGTACAAGCAGAATTCCAACTTAGCATAGGCGTAGGCTAGCAAATAGGTTGCGAAGCGGCCAGCTAGAGAGCAACAACGGTCATGAACATGCATTATGCGTAAGTAACATTGGACACTAGCATGAGTAGGATATGAACACCATGAACATAAATATCATAGAGGCTATGTTGGTTTTGATTCAACTACATGCATGAACATGTGCCAAGTCAAGCCACTCGAATATTCAGAGGAGGATAGCATATCATCATACTACATCACAATCATTTTAACGCAATGTCGACATCAAAGATAAATCATTATCCACTCCGAGATACTTATGCATGGCATGAGAAACTATAATCTCTAATTGTCATTGCAAACATGTTTAATCATAATGGGCTGAATCATGGATACTAGGTTAAACATATTTACAAAAACAGAACAAGTTGAGTTCATACCCGTTTCTCTCTGCCACGGCCAGTTCATCAAATGTCGTCATTATTCCTAGGGGGATTATTCCTAGGAAGGAAATTAAAACTTTGCACAAAGGAGTTTGTGAGGATATGATATTGTTCACATTCATCTGCGATGAAGTCGGTGAGGCCGGCATTAGCAGCATATTGTGCGAACTCTTGAAGGATTTTGGCCCCTTGCATGAACGGGTTATGTGGCCATTCGCACGGCCATATCTCTGCCATTCTCCGGGAGCGGAGATCACTATTAGATGACTCCCCAATCACTCCCTTGGAGTTCTTCTTGGAAGAAAACTTCCTAAAGATACTCATGTTTTTCCTATAAACAAAAATTCCAAAATTTGTACTCCACAAATTTTTCTCAACATAACTTTATAAGATTGGTAGCAACTACTCATAGGGATGCATAGAGGCCATAACAAGCATTCAAACTACTTAAAGTCTAATAATTCAACATGAAAGCTCATGTATAGCAGCACCAAGAGTAGCTAAATATTCAAAATATAAACCACTAAAGCAAAAACTAATTGGACAAACAGAGGAGTCACATACCAAGCAACAATCCCCCGAAACAGTTTCGGAAACGGAGCTTCGAGCAAAGAGATCGAAATCCATAGGTTTGATAGCAAGAACACGAGAGAGAGAGAGAGAGCAATGATGATTTTTTCTAGAGGTAGGTGGTGATGTGGGAATAAGAGATAAGTGAGGGGGCCCATGTGGGGACCACAACTCACCAAGGCGCGCCTGGGGGTCCTGGCGCGCCCAGGTGGGTTGTGCCCATCTAGTGCACCTCCCTATGATGTTACTTACACAAAAAATTCTTAAATATTCAGAAAATAAATTGTATTAATTTTTCATAGCATTCTGAGAACTTTTATTTTTGGGTCATTTTTTATTGCACGGGAAATTCAGAAAACAGGTACCACATGGCATTTTATTTTATTTAACTAATAAAAACAAAAAACAAAAAGTAGGGACAGAAAGTAGTGCTCACTAAATTCATCAATCATACCTCTCGAAAATGATCCATTAATAAGGTTGATCAAGTCTTATTAACAACCACTTTCGATTAGCATGAAACTGAAGAACTTTTGTAAATCACTAAGTTACCTCAACGGGGATATGAATATCCCCAACAATAAGCATTTCATATTTCTTTTTGAAAGTAGGTAGAGGTAGTTGAAAACTTCTAATAGTGATTGTCGGAGATTTTTCAATAACATTAATACCATTCACTTGGAATTGATTCTTCAGAAACAACACTGTATGCTCATTACCATTGATATGAAAAGTGACCTTGCTTTTACTGCAATCAATAACAACCCCTGCAGTGTTCAAGAAGGGTCTACCAAGGATAATCGACATGTTGTCTTCCTCGGGCATCTCAAGTATAACAAAGTTAGTCAAAATAGTAACATTAGCAACAAGAATGGGCACATGCTCACAAATATCGATAGGTATGGCAGTTGATTTATCAGCCATTTGCAAAGATATTTCATTAGGTGTGAGTTTATTCAAGTCAAGTCTTTTATATAAAGAGAAAGGCATAACACTAACACCAGCTCTGAAATCACATAAAGCAGTTTTCACATAGTTTCTTTTGATAGAGCATGGTATAGTTGGTATTCCCGGATCTCCAAGTTTTTTAGGTACTCCATCTTTAAAAGTATAATTAGCAAGCATGGTGGAGATTTCAGCTTGCTGTATTTTTCTCTTATTGCTGATGATGTCTTTCATGTACTTTGCATAAGGAGGCATTTTAAGTATATCTGTCAAGCGAGTACGCAAAAAGACTGGCCTCGGCATTTCAGCAAAGCGTTCAAATTCTTCATCATATTTCTCTTTATTGACTTAGGTGGAAAGGGCATAGGTTTTTGAACCTACGGTTCTCTTTCCTTACCTAGTTTTTTAGCAACAAAGTCTCCTTTATCATATCTTTCATTCTTAGGTTGTGGGTTATCAAGATCAACTGCAGGTTCTATCTCAACATCATTGTTTGGTTCGTTATTATTTGTTTGAATGTCTTCATGAACCTCATAATTATATTTTTCATTATCAGAAGGTGAGTGTTCACTACCAGATTGAGTTTCAGCATGAGAGATAGAAACTTGATTATCATTACCAGGAGGTTTTTCTACTTCAGGTTCACTAGAGGCATGCAAAGTCCTATCATTTTTCTTCTTCCTTTTCTTTTTAGAAGGACAATGTGCATCAACGTTAACTCTTTGAGAGTCTTGTTCAATTATTTTTGGGTGTCCCTCGGGATAAAGTGGTTCCTGAGTCATCCTACCTCCTCTAGTCATTACTCTAAGAGCATGATCATTGATATTATTATTCATTTCATCAAGCAACTCTCTTTGAGATTTAGAAACTTGTTCTAACTGAGTTTGAACCATAGAGGCATGCTTCCCAACACCTCTAACATCATTTGAGATTCTAAATAACAAGTCACTCAAGCGAGCAATCATATCAGAACTGTATTTCAATTGTTTCATAACATTTGCATTCAAGTGATCTCGCTTTCTAATGTAATTCTCAAACTAATAAAGGCATTGGCTAGGGTGCATATTGTGAGGATTATCATTATCATTGCATTTCATTGGAGAATTTACCTCTACCACCTTAGGCAGCGGTGGTGTATCAAGCCCATGTATTTCTTCAATAGGAGGTAAATTTTTAATATCCTCAGCTTTAATACCTTTTTCCTTCATAAATTTCTTTGCCTCCTACATATCTTCAAGACTGAGATATAAAATACCCCTCTTCTTCGGAGTGGGTTTACATGATGTTTCAGGAAGAGTCCAATCATCATAATTTCTCAATATTTTATTTAATAATTCTTCAGCTTTCCCAATAGTTCGTTCCCTGAAAACACAACCACCACAACTATCTAGGAAATCCCTAGAAGCATCGGTTAGTCCATTATAGAAGATTTCAAGTATTTCATTTTTCTTAAGAGGATGATCAGGCAAAGGATTAAGCAATTGGAGAAGCCTCCCCAAGCTTGTGGGAGACTCTCTTCTTCTTTTTGCGCGAAGTTAAATATTTGCTATGAGGCAGCTTGTTTCTTATGAGAAGGAAAATATTTTTCACAGAAGTAGTAAATCATATCCCGGGGACTACGCACACAACTAGGAGCAATAGTATTGTACCAAGGTTTAGCATCACCCTTTAATGAGAATAGAAATAATTTAAGGATATAGTAATAGCGAGTTTTCTCATCATGAGCAAAAAGGGTGGCTATGTCATTCAACTTAGTAAGATGTGACACAACAGTTTCAGTTTCATAACCATGGAAAGGATCAGATTCAACCAAAGTAATTAACTCTTGGTCAATAGAGAATTCATAATCCTTATCATCAACAAAGATAGGTGAAGTAGAAAACTTAGGATCACACTTCATTTTCGCATTCAGGGATTTTTCTTTATACTTGCGTAATAATTTCTCTAGATCATCTCTATCCTTACAAGCAAGAATAACTCTAGTTGCCTCCTGACCCATCGTAACCTTCCGGTACCTTTCGCAATTCATATCTAGGAGGGCTAGTTCTAGTAGGTGTTTCAAGATTTTCAGTTTCAAGCTCATCATCAGTTTCAACAATATCATGCTGTCTTACTCTAGCAATTTGTTCATCAAGAAATTCACCTAGTGGCACATTATCATCAAGCAAGGTACTAGCATCATCATAAGCATCATTCATAGAAGAAGTAGCATCATCAATAACTTGCGACATATCAGGATTGATAGCATGTGGTGGTGTTGCAAGTTTACTTATAACAGAAGGTGAATCTAAAGTAGAGCTAGATGGCAGTTCCTTACCTCCCCTCGTCTTAGAGGGAAAAATCTTAGTCTTATAATCCTTCAGATACTTCTAGTAGGTGAATCTAAAGCATAGTGACTCAACAAATATAGCTATGCTCCCCGGAAATGGTGCCAGAAAAAGGTCTTGATAACCAACAAGTATAGGGGATCGCAATAGTTTTCGAGGGTTGAGTATTCAACCCAAATTTCTAGATTCGACACAAGGGGAGCCAAAGAATATTTGTAAGTATTAGCAGCTGAGTTGTCAATTCAACCACACCTGGAGATTAATTATCTGTAGCAAAATGATCAGTAAGAAAGCAGTATGATAGTTTTGATAGTAGTAGCAGCAGCAATAGTAACGGTAACAATGATAGCAGTGATTTTGTAGCAAGTGCAACAGTAACGATAGCAGTAGTAACTTAACAAGATCAATATGTAGGAAAATCGTAGGCATTGGATCAGTGATTTGTTGGATGATATTCATCATGTGACAGTTATAACCTAGGGCGATACGGCACTAGCTCCAGTTCATAAATATAATGTAGGCATGTATTCCGTAAATAGTCATACGTGCTTATGGAAAGAACTTGCATGACATCTTTTGTCCTACCCTCCCGTGGCGGCGGGCAGCTATTGGAAACTAAGGGATATTAAGGCATCCTTTTAATAGAGAACCGGAACAAAGCATTAACACACGGTGAATACATGAACTCCTCAAACTACGGTCATCACCGGGAGTCATCCCGACTATTGTCACTCCGGGCTTGCCGGTCACAACACGTAGTAGGTGACTATAACTTGCAAGATCGGATCTAGAATATACATATAATGGTGATAACATAAACGGTTCAAATCTGAAATCATGGCACCCAGGCCCAAAGTGACAAGCATTAAGCATGGCAAAGTCATAGCAACATCAATCTCAGAACATAGTGGATACTAGGGATCAAGCCCTAACAAAACTAACTAGATTACATGATGAATCTCATCCAACTCCTCACCGAGTAGCGAGCCTACGAAGGAATTACTCACTCCCGGTGGGGAGATCATGGAATTGGCGATGCAGAAGGGTTGGTGATGACGAAGATCCCCCTCTCCGGAGCCCCAAACGGACTCCAGATCTGGCCTCCCGATGAAGAACAGGAGACGGCGGCGGCTCTGTCTCGTGGAACGTGATAATTCGTTCTCCTTGATTTTTCTCTAAAAAAGTAGGATTTAATAGCGTCTGTTTCAGGGTCTGCAGGGCCACCAGGTGGGGACAACCCACCTGGGCGCGCCTGAAGGGGGGGCGGCCCTGGTGTGTTGTCCCCGCTCAGGTGCCCCCCTCCGGTGGTTCTTGGCTCCAGAAATTCTCTTTTATTATATAAAAAATCCTCGCAAAGTTTCGTTCCATTCCGAGAACTTTTATTTCTGCACAATAAACAACACCATGGTAGTTCTGCTGAAAACAACGTTAGTCCGGGTTAGTTTCATTCAAATCATGCAAGTTAGAGTCCAAAACAAGAGGAAAAGCTTAGGTAGATACGTTGGAGACGTATCAGGTACGTTCACTATCAGCTCTACCCTTGACGACAAATAGGAAAGCGCGCTCATTGCCTTCTTGCAGGCGAATGTCGACGTGTCTGCTTGGCAACCATATGACATCCCCATTGTTCCCAAGGAGGTAATAGAGCACCACCTTGCTGTCTGCCCTCATGCCTGGCCCATCAAGTAGAAGGTCCGGAAGCAAGCTTTGGAGCGGCAGCAGTTCATTGCCGAAGAAATGAAGAAACTTGAGGCAGCTGGCTTGGTCACAGGAGTATTACATCCAACATGGTTGGCAAACCCAGTGGTGTTGTGCAAGGCGAATGGGAAGTGGAGTGTCAGGGGAAACGACACCTATGGGATCACTTGGATCCCTTTTGCTACGGTTGGCGGGCGCGAGGTTGTGCAAAGAGCGGGTCTAGAAGCCAGCACGAGGATTGTTTACCCAGGTTCGGGCCGCGAGGATGCGTAATACCCTAGTCCTGCTTTGGTGTATATTTGAGTGTTCTTGAGTTCTTGAACTAGCGACGATGCGAGTGTCATCCAAAAGATCCGAATCCCCCTTTAGTATGCCTCGGGCCTCCTTTTATAGTCAAAAGGGGCTGCCATAGTGGTACACAGGAGGTGGAAAGGTATACAGTGTACAAGCTTATCGCCTGTCATTACAGGACAAAGCACATTAAATGCGCTGCTTAGGTGTCCACTTTCTTTATCGGGGGCGGTAACGAGGCCCGTCCCATCCGTCGCCGCTCCGCCTTGCTCCGACGCGCATCCAGGCCAACGAGGCATGCAGCGCCACATAGGCTGGCTGGCTACTGCGTTGGCGTGGTGGTAGGGTCTCCACGAAGATCTGTATGCCACCACGCAGGTGTTTGGCTAGTTGGATTAGTACCCATGTACTGCCACGTGGGTACTTGCTTCAGTTGGTGGGTTGGCCGCAGAGCTGGGGCGGTGATGGGGCGACAAGGTCTTGCCGCAGTCTCGCGTATATTGTCGGCAAGGGTCTTGTCGGGGCCTTGTGAGCGCCCTCGGCAAGAGCCTTGCCGGGGCCTTGCGAGTGTCTTCGGCAAGGAGCCTTGCCGGGGCCTCGTGGGCATCCTCAGCAAGGAGCCTTGCGATTGTCTTGTCTTCTGGTCATCATCTAGGATTTGTAGGCTCTCTGTGTTCACAAAGATTTGCATGCCACCATGCACGCACTTCCCGAGCCTTGGTTCCAATGCTGTCGATGGTGTCGGAACTCTCAGGCTCAAGGGTGGCTGCGATGTTGGTGTTGGGCGAGCTGCCCTGGCAAGGCTCTTGCCGGGGCTGTGTAGGCCGCCCCGGCAAGGGTCTTGCCGGGAGGAAGCCTGTCTGATCGCTCCGTCTTCTGCGCCCTTGGTTGGAGCGCTGCTCTAGTAGCTTTGCACTTCTGCTTCCCTCCTTTGCCCTGCTAAATGTGGTCGCGGGTGCGGCTCTGACTGCCCGTGCACAGGTAAAGGGGCACAAAAGAGAGCCCCTACTTTTGTGCACAGACAGGAGCCCCCGGGCCTAGGCCACACATAAGCGCGACGCGTTGTTGGGCTAGGCTCAAAACGGTGCGCGGGCACGTGGGGCGGAGTTTTACTGCGGTAACCTCTTCGTTGGTTGCGCTTCCCCACGACCCACGTTGAATGCGCGACGTGGGGATCGTGCGTGGGGCGGTTGCTGCCCTCATGCGTCACATCGTGGTTAATGGTAAAGAGGCAGTCCGCGCCTTCCCAATGAAATGGGGAAACTGCGGGCGTGCTGCTCATTTACCCTCCGCGTCTCTTCAATTTCGGAACCGTCGTCCCCCCTTCTTCCTCAAGCACAAAAGCCGAAACTCCCGCCTCCATCCGCCGCCGCCGCACCCCCATTGCCCTCAATTTCCCATTAGATTCCTCACCTCTTTCCCAGTCGCCATGGCACCCAAAAACAGTAAGGGCAAGGGAGTGGCCAAGGACGCCGGGGAGAAGGAGGTGCTGGAGAGAGAGTTGGCGGCGCTTCGGACGCAGCTTGCCCTCTTCCCCTCGACGGTCAATGCGGTCCACCTCAGGGACTACTTCAGGCCTCTGTGGGGGGCGCAGACGACGGGGCATCCGGCCACGCACATCGTCCCCGCCGATTTTGCTAAGGCAGGCCCGAATTGGTATCCTTTCATCGTTGACTACTTCTCCTGCGGGCTCTGTCCCCCTTTCTCCGATTTTTTCAATGATGTCATGCACACCTACGGCTTCCATCTTCTTGATTTCACGCCGAATGCCGTAGTGTGCAAGGCCTTCTTTGCCCACCTCTGTGAGGGCTTCGCCGGAATGGTTCCCAGCACGGCGCTCTTCCGCCACTACTTCTATCCCCGTATCCAGGCGGGGGGTGCCATCTCCGGCTGCGTCACCTTGATCCGACAGATCCAGGAGAAGGGCACGTATCTGGAGGGCGCCCAGAAGGAGAGGTGGGAGGAGTGGCGGGGCCGGTGTATATGGATCGAGGAGGAGGATCGAAGGAGTTCTGCCGAGTTCGTCAGAGCCCGCCAGTCCATCGCAAGGACTTGAGCGACCCCAACGCCGATGACAAGAAGCTGGCGATCGCCACTACCAGAATCCATCGCCTCACCATGGCCGGGCTCACCCTTGAGATGATTGGGGCCGATTTCATCCGCCGCCGAATCGCCCCACTGCATAACAAGGGGAGGCCGGCCTGGCTCTTCAGGAACGCGGCCGACATCATGAGGCTTCGCCCTGGCTTGAAGCACAACTTCACGGTGATGGGGCATGCCCATTTTTGTCAGAGGCTTTTTCAGCTCAATGTGGGTGTCGACGGCAGGGCTGAGAGAGTCGGCAAGACCGTGAAGGCCGGCAAGGGGCATCTGTTCAGGTTGCCGGCAGGAGTGGTCCCGCTGAGCAAGAACTCTCGCCAAACCGATATCATCGCCATGATGCCGGACTTCAACGCGCACGACCTTGACCCAAATTGCGCTGAGCCGGAGGCGGAGCAGGTGCAGGAGTTCTTCGACAACCTATCAGAGAGGTACGTCCGTGATGAGCCACTGCTTATCCAGGACACCACCAAGGAGGCGCTAGACTACATCACCGCCAGGGCGGCGAAGGCGGCGCTTGCCAGGGAGGCTGGCAGCACCGGCCACGTGGAGGACGAGGCCAAGGCGGCCGTGGAGGAGAAGGAGCTTGCCCGATGGGTGGAGTCTGCCGGCGAGGCCAGCAGCACCGGCACTGGGTCCCCTCTCATCGAAGATGTGGTCGAGGAGTCGACCGAGGAAGAGGCCGAGGCTGACGACCCTCCGGCCACGGGAAAAAGGCATGTCCCTCTACGGGCCAGCTCTGGCGAGCCGGTCCGGCCCGGCAGGACCAAGCAGCGGCAAGAGGTTGAGGGGGAGTCCGTGCGCCTGACGAGGGCCATGGAAGCGAAGAAGGTGGTGAAGGCCGCGGTGGCGAAGAAGAGAGCGACCGCCTCTTCTTCGTCCAAGTGTTGCCGGACTACATCCCCTTCCCCTCCTCCCGCAGATGTTGACACGGAGGTCGTCTTCGATCTTTGGGGGTCTCTCAGCCCAAGGAGGAAGAGGAAGGCAACAGAAGAGGAGGTGGAGGATGAGTAAGCATCTTGACCTTCATCATCCCCGTCCCTTCAGACCGCGCCGGTTTTCTTGACTTGTTTTCATCCTTGCAGGGATGTGGAGACGCTGGCCCAGAGGGCGGCGAAGAAGGCCAAGGCCTCAACGGGCGACAAATCCCTGGCGGGTACTTCGCGTACGCCATTGTTGGTGGAGAGCAGCCCGGACAGCAGCCCCAGGCGCAGGCCCCGCTCCAGCCCCCAGCGTAAGCTCACCACTCACTCCTCCACTAATGGACATTGGGGTGTGAATCCTCGATGCTGACCTCGCCGGGTTCATAGGAGAAGAACGGCGGCAGGAGGAGCCGCTGGGAGCCACCCCCAACACGCCGCCCCTCTCGACTACGCTGCCCCGTGGGGCGTCCCCGGCAAGGGCATCCACCACCTAGCCCACTCATATGGAGGACGAGGCGAACTTGGGTACCGGGGGTTCTTCCCCGGCAACAAATGCTGGAGGGGAGGGAGCTACTTCTTCCCAGCTTGAAGCGGGTAAGTCGTTTGCTTCCCGTCCTCACTCTTTCTTTTTCTTATTGACCCTTGACCTTGGCCCCGTCTTATCCTCTCTTCTTGGTATCCAGATCCTTCCTCGGCGGACCGGGAGGATATCGACACCATTATTGAGGAGGTCGCCAAGGACGCCGAGGGCGAGGCCAACAAGATCACCGCCGAGGAGTCCGCCAAGACCGCCGCTGAAGAGACCGCCAAGGAGCCTGCTGGGGAGGCCAGCAAGGCCGCTGTCGAGGAGGCCGGCAAGGGGCCTGCCGGAGAGGTCGGCAATGCCGCTGCCAAGGAGGGGGTGGTTGACGACCAACCTTCCTCCTCTACTGCCTCCGGCTCGGGCAAGTACTTGAAGGTGGGCGACGACCTGTTCATCCACCTCCCAGGAATGGCAAGCACCAAGGCGCCAACCAAAGGGGAGGCGTTCGACGACAAGGCGCTCGCTTCCGCCAGGCTCCAGGTCGTTGACGAACCGAGCGCCGGGGGCGGCGGTTCCCAAGAGGAGCAGCTGCTTCGGGCCATGAGCACCAAGTTCCAGAAGCTCCAGGCACTTCACCGTGCCCGCCTGGACAAGGCAAAATCCAAGATGGCGGCGGTGGACAAGGCGGAGGCGGATCTCGAGGGACGCGTCATCGAGACGCAAGCCTGGTTCGGCCAAGCCCACAAGGAACTGAAGGTAGCCAGGATCTGTTGGCTGAGCACAAATAGGAGCGCATCCTGAAGCCCAAGAGGCGGCGAGGGAACAGTCCGCCAAGGACGAGGCCGCCTGACATCAGCACCAGGCCGAGCTGAACTCCCAGGAGGAGGACCTTGCCGCTCGTGAGGAGGCACTCGCCGCCACGCTCCACGGCAAGGATGAGGAGGTCGAGAAGCTCGTCGTGCTGCGGAGCCAAGAACTGGAGCACAGGCACAGGGAGGCGCTCAGTGCCCAAGCCCCGTTCCATGCCGGCAGAGTGAAGGAGCTGGAGGTGGAGCGGGATGGCCTGAAGAAACAGGTCATGGAGCTGGCGAAGGAGAAAGACACGCTCAACGGCGCCTTGGTGGAGGCGCAGGCCGCAGTCCTCGGCAAAGCCGAGTTTCTCTCCAGGGCCAATGACTCCATCAAAGACCTGAAGCTGAAGCTGGAGGGTCTTGAAGGGACGCTTTCGGAGGTTCGCGTCCGGGAAGAGACCCTGACCAAGGCCATGGAGGACGAGAAGCAGCTGCGGAGGAACGACGCTGCCAACCACCAGGATTACGTGAAGGGCGAAAACCTCTGGATCAGCCACCTCTTCGGCGTCGTAGAGGGGCTCACCACGCAGCTAGCCCCCATGGGCATGTCTAGATTCAAGTAGTCCACTGAGGCGGGTGTGAGCCCCAATGCCAAGCTGACCCTGTTCTTCGAGGGCGTTCTTGAGGCCCTAGAGCAGCTCGGTTCCAACAGAGCGTCCTCTCTAGCCAAGGAGGCCCGGAGGCTTTGCCGGGGTGCCCTAACCAAGGTCCTCACCAAGGTGGCGTACTAGAACCCCAACATCGACTTCGGCGCCGCGCTGGAGAGCTTGCGGGAGGGTGTGGACCTCGCGGCGCTCGAAGAGCATATCGAGCCCATCATCAGCCGCGTCGATGGAGTTCGGAGGATAGAGGGCCAGCACCGGGACTAGGCACCCTGTTTCTCATCGCCGATGTAGGTTCATGACCAAGAAATTTTTTATCTTTAGTTAGAACTGCAACAACAATTGGGGTAATATAACTCCGCAGTACTTTGAAACGATGCATGTTATTTTCCGGTTCGATCTTTATTTATATGTACACCCTACGCTCAACTGGATAGGCTTGCCGGCGCGTAAACCCAAGCTGCGGCGTTTCGAGGACGGATCCTCAACAACCGGCCGGGTGTGCTTGCGGCCAAGCAAACCACCTTGCCGTTCTCAGCATGGCCGCTTGAGCGGACTCGAAACAGAACAAGGGCGTTGCCAATAGCGGGAAGGCCACCCTGCCGTTCTCGAGCGGCCGCCCGAACTTTTGAGCGGACTCGAAACAGAACAAGGGCGTTGCCAATAGCAGAAGGCCCCCATTGTGTGCAAGTTTCTCATACCAAAAGCAGGATCTCCGAGGAAAACAGCCTTATACATAAAGGAATTACTCAAAGTTTCGCATGACTTAGCTTTTCTGCCGCAACGCGAGCGCTTACTGCACCCGCAAATGATGACGTTCATTCGGTCGTCTTCTTCCTTGGAGTTACGACCACGATGATGCCGCTGGGCCAACTAGACCGGATTTCCACAACGGCGCCCCCTACCTGGGGCGCCAGAGATGTCGGGGGAAACGAGACCTATGGGATCACTGGGATCCCTTTTGCTACGGTTGGCGGGCGCGAGGTTGTGCAAAGAGCGGGTCTAGAAGCCAGCACGAGGATCGTTTACCCAGGTTCGGGCCGCGAGGATGTGTAATACCCTAGTCCTGCTTTGGTTTATATTTGAGTGTTCTTGAGTTCTTGAACTAGCTACGATGCGTGTGTCGTCCAAAAGATCCGAGTCCCCATTTAGTACGCCTCGGGCCTCCTTTTATAGTCAAAAGGGGCTGCCATAGTGGCACAAAGGGGGTGGAAAGGTATACAGTGTACAGGCTTATTGCCTGTCATGACAGGACAAAGCGCATTAAATGCACTTCTTAGGTGTCCACTTGCTTTATCGGGGGCGGTAACGAGGCCTGTCCCGTCCGTCGCCGCTCCGCCTTGCTCCGACGCGCGTCCGGCCAACGAGGCATGCAACACCATGTAGGCTGGCAGGCTGGTGAGTTGGCGTGGTGGTAGGGTCTTGATGAAGATCTGTATGAGACCACGCAGGTGTTTGGCTAGTTGGATTAGTACCCACGTACTGCCACGTGGGTACTTGCTTCAGTTGGTGTGTTCGCCGCTGAGCTGGGGCGGTGATGGGGTGGCAAGGTCTTGCCACGGTCTCACGTATATTCCCGGCAAGGGTCTTGCCGGGGCCTTGTGAGCACCCTCGGCAAGAGTCTTTCCGGGGCGTTGTGAGTGTCTTTGGCAAGGAGCCTTGCCGGGGCCTCGTGGGCATCCTCGGCAAGGAGCCTTGTGATTGTCTTGCCTTCTGGCCCTCATGTAGGATTTGTAGGCTCTCTCTCACAAAGATCTGCATGCCACCATGCAGGCACTTCCCGAGCCTTGGTTCCAATGCTGTCGATGGTGTCGGAACTCTCAGGCTCAAGGGTGGTTGGGATGTTGGTGTTGGGCGAGATGCCCTGTCAAGGCTCTGACCGGGGCTGTGTAGGCCCCCTCGGCAAGGGTCTTGCCAGGAGGAAGCCTGTATGATCGCTCCGTCTTCTGCACCCTTGGTTGGAGAGCTGCTCTGGAAGCCTTGCACTTCTGCTTCCCTCCTCTGCCCTACTAAGTGTGGTCGTGGGTGCGGCTCTGACTGCCCATGCATAGGTAAAGGGGCAAAAAAGAGAGCCCCTACTTTGGTGCACCGACATGGAGGATTTGTATTGATTTCACAAATCTGAATAAAGCATGCCTGAAGGACCCATTCCCCTTGCCATGCATCGACTAGATCATGGATTGCACTTCCGGATGTGATCTTCTTTCCTTCTTGGATGCCTACTCCGGGCACCACCAGATATTCATGTCCAAGGAAGACAAAGAGAAGACCACGTTCATAACCCCATGTGGCATGTACTACTTTATACGGATGTCCTTTGGGTTAAAGTGTGCTGGGTCCAACTTTGCAAGAGCAGTGCAAATTAGTTTTGAGTCTCAGCTGCACAGGAATATTGACGCTTACATGGATGACAAAGTGGTTAAGACCAAGGACAGATCAACACTCATTCAGGACTTGGAAGAAACCTTTGCAAACCTGCACAAGATCAACTTCAAGCTTAACCTAGAGAAGTGTGTGTTTGGCATTCCCTCCGGCAAGCTACTTGGCTTCTTTGTATATCACCGGGGGATAGAGGCCAACCCCAACAAGATCAGAGCAATCAAGCAAATTCAAGCACCAAAGACAGTCAAGGACGTGAGGTGTTTAACTGGATGTGTTGTCACGCTGAGTAGACCATTTCCATGTCTACCCAGCCGCCCTACCATTCTTCAAAATTTTGAAGAAGGCGGGGCCCATGAAGTGGACCCCAGAAGCGGAAGCGGCGCTGCAGGAATTCAAAACTTACCTTTCCTCTGTTCCCACCTTGGTCACTCCCAAACCATAAGAGTCGTTGCTACTATATCTGGCGGCAACCAATCAAGTGGTTAGCGCAGCACTAGTGGCACGATGGGAAGTGGAAGAAAGAGTAGCTGCAGCTACTATCCTCTCCGGAGAGGGAAGTGAACCAGTCACGGAAGAATCGAGTGCGGATTAAGAGAAAGAAGAGCAGGGTAGTGAAGGCAATCCCAAGACCACGACAAAGAAGAAGGTGGTGCAGCGACCAGTCTAATTTGTAAGCTCCGTGTTGCAGGGGGCTAGATCAAAGTATTCTGGGGTGCAGAAACTAAGCTCTGGCCTCGTCATGGCGTCGAGGAAGCTGGGCCGCTACTTCCAAGCCCACGAGATCACGGTTGTCACCCGTTTCCCTTTACAATGCATACTAAGGAACCCCAAGGAAACCGGAAGAATAGTTGAATGGGCATTGGAATTATCAAGCTTTGGACTGAGTTACAAAAGCACCTCGACCATTCAGAGCAGAGCGCTGGGAGAATTCATTGGAGAGTGGACACCTACCCCAGACGAAGAGATGCTGGAAACAGTGATCCCCGGCAAGGAGGCACTCCAAGAGTGGATCATGTAATTTGATGGTGCTTTCTCGCTGCAGGGTGCGTGGGCTGGCGTGCTCTTCGTTGCACCCACCGGAGAGCACCTGAAGTATGTGGTCCAAAGGCACTTTCCCCGGAAGGTGACTACAAACAACACTGCTGAATATGAAGGGCTCCTTGCCGGGCTCAGGATAGCGATAGAGTTGGGGATTAAGAAGTTCATCATCCGTGGAGATTCACAACTTGTGGTGAGGCAAGTCAACAAGGATTACCAGAGCCCGTTAATGGAGGAATACGTTGAAGAGGTGAGGAAGTTGGAGGAACACTTTCACAGATTGCAAACGGAGCACATACCGCGTTCGAAAAATAGCACCGCTGATTATCTGTCAAAGTGTGCCACACAAAAGCTCCCTGTGGAACCAGGGACCTTTGTCCTCCATCTGACTCAACCATCAGTATCTCCATTGGCGATGGCTAGGAAGAGGAGGAAGTTGGACTCCAGCAAGCGTTTACCGGCAGAACCTTTAGAGGTCCCTGGTAGAGGAGCTGTCAGGAACAACTCCACCTTGCTGGGCGAGCCACACTCTCCCACAGGACCGCATGTCTTTATGGTTGAGGCAGGCGCTCCCACAAGTGAGGAGGTACCATTGGCCCTAGTTGTCGAGCCACAAGTTCCAACCTGGGCACAACACATCGTCGACTACCTCCAAACTAGAGAACTTCCCGAAGAGCAAAAAGAAGCTGAAAGAGTAGCCCGGAGGGCCAGCATGTATCAGTTTGTTGATGACACGTTATACAGAAGGAGGCCCAACGGTGTGAAATTGAAGTGCATTTGTAGAGAAGAGTGGAAGAACTATCGGCAGAAATAAACAAAGGCACGTGCGGCTCTCATATTGGATCAAGAGCCTTGGTTGGAAAGCCTTTCCGGCAAGGTTTCTACTGGCCCACAGCCCTCCAAGATGCAATCGAGCTAGTCACAGATGTGAAGCCTGCCAGTTCCACTCCAAGAAAATCCGTCAACCTGCTCAAGCTCTCTAGATGATCCCGTTATCATGGCCATTTTTAGTCTGGGGGCTAGACATCTTGGGCCCCTTACCCCGTGCTACAGGGGCTTTGAATTCTTGTACGTCGCAGTCGACAAGTTTACAAAGTGGCCTGAAGTGGAGCTCGTGAGGAAGGTGACCGCACAATTAGCTATCGAGTTCTTAAAGGGATCGGTGTGCCGTTTCGGCGTGCCAGCCAGAGTCATCACTGACAACGGCACCCAATTCACAAGTCGTTCCTTCATGCAGTACATTCGAACCCTCGGAAGCAAGGTTTCATTTGGCTCTGTTGCCCATCCCAGAAGCACTGGACAAGCTGAGAGGACGAATGCTGAAGTGCTGCAAGGACTCAAGACAAGAACATTTGATAGGTTGCAAAAGTGTGGCAGGTGTTGGATCGAGCTGCCTGTGGTTCTTTGGTACCTCCGTATGACACCAAATCAAGCTACTGGCTAGACTCCCTTCTCCCTAGTCTATGGGGCAGAAGCAGTGTTCCCCACCGAACTCATATACCGGTTACCTTGAGTATTTTCCTACGATTAAGTAGCGCAAGAGCAGCACCAGCGTGACGACGCCATGCTCCTTGAGGAGAACCGTCTTCGGGCTGCTGTACATGCCACACACTACTAGCAAGCCCTGCGCCGCTATCACAGCCGCAGGGTCCATGCCCGGAGCCTTGAGGAAGGCGACCTTGTCCTTGGCCGTGTTCAGTCCGCCAAGGGTTCCAACAAGTTGACGCCGAAGTGGGTAGGCCCTTACCGGATAGTACAAGTCACCAGACCTGGCGCAGTCCATCTGGAGACGGAAGATGGCATCAAAATGAAAAACTCATGGAATATTGAGCATCTTCGCTAGTTGTACCCGTAAGGCGCGGCTGCCGGGCCCTGCCCCGGCAACCACCCTTTTGTACAAGTCTTGCCGATGTTGCATGTAACCCTTTGTACAAAGCCAGGCGCACACCCTGAGCAACAGATAAATAATCGAAGCGCTGGTGCCCTAAAAACAACATACATGCATGATTACCTTAGCATAAGCATGCCATGGTCATTTAGATGAGGTCATATGCTGCTATGTTTTTCCTTGCACTAACTACAAGACTCTTGCCACGGATCCGATCCTGGGAAGAAGAGACGGAGAGCAAGCTTACATATTGATCCTCTACGGGCCAAACAGATAAGTTCTCTTTTTATCCATACATGTCTTTGTAAGAAGAAAACTCGTGCATAGAGAAACCTTGTCACCTTCAAAACATTTGTGCTCCCATCCCTTGACTTGAATATTGCTTCGGTCGAGAAGGTTATAGTGGCATTTGGCGGAAAAGGGTTGACAAGGGGTCGGTTCCCTTCCATATTTTTGAGAAGCCCGGTAGGCCAATCCCCCGCGGCAACAATGGAAGGCACCGACAAGACAGCTTGCCGAGGAATCTTGTTTACTTGAAAGTATAGAGGCGTTCATTCTCTGCATGGATAGGATACATGCATAAGTACCTGGCAAGGCTTGTATTTTTCATTAATATACAGATAAGCAAGTACAGATCTTGCAGAGCACAAACATGGATAAAATAGATTACATATTTAAGACTAAAATTTGGCAATCGCTTACATATTTTAGACTGGAAAAAGATAAGTGCCCCGTAACCCCTTTCTTGTCCCTCTCCTCCTAGTAATAACAGTGGGAGGTGAAGAGGGCAAAAGGAGTGCCTGGGCAGAAGCCCAGCCTGACCCCGTTAGGACCCATGGGACGGAGCCTGACAAGATCGGGAGTGGCGAGGCTGCGAAGGCGGCAAACTCATAAAGCGGCTAGGTGATGCCCTAACCACCACCACTTGGACCATGGGGTGCGCCTGGCAGAAGGCACCAAGAGAGCTTCCCCTGGAAACCATTCGGAAGAGGCTGGTGATGATGGTGCCGAGGCAGGGGCAGGGGAAGAGTCGAAGAATGGAGCAGCAGGCCAACAGTATAAAACAAAGACGTCGGTGCCATCGTACTCCGACCTGACGGCCTGCTACCTGCCTTCCTCGTCTTTGCCAGTTTCCACCTTGTCATTGTCGCTTCGGGAAGGTGTTGTGCCCCTGGCCCAACATCTCCCCCAAAGAGACTGCTGATGGTGGTGGCGGCGCCCAAAGCGCGTTGAGAGCACCGTCCCCCACTTCGGCGGGCAGAAAGGCGTCACCACCTTCGGCGTTGCCCTAACTTTGTCGGAGAGAGCAGCGCCAGGATCGCCAAAGGTCCCGAACGCAATACCACAAGTGGGCGCCAGAAGCCCTGTAGACTCCACCAGCGGGTCCTCAGACTCCGGCAGCTTACTGTGGAGGTGATGCCCTAGCCCCGGACGGATGGCTCGTATGAAGAGTACGAGCGCTCCGGCATCAAGAAAAGGCATGACGCCACTCACACTAAGGTCGATGCGACCACCATGGGTGCATCGCCACCAACTACGGCTGCCCCTACTACAACTGTCGCGTCTCCTACGGCCGCGGACCAAGCTCACTCCCCGGGTGTCTACACGAACCTCCAGGATCATCACCCCTAAACAAAAGTACGGAGCTGAGCCCCGGCCCCTCTTCCTCAACATGGAGAAGGCAAACAAGAAGAAGGGGGAGTGCTAAGAATGGATACCTCCATTCACCCTCCCGCTCCCTTTTATAGATAAGTGGGGACCCGATACTGGGGGCTACTTCTAATCCAACCCGTTTGTGTAGCTAGCGGCGACCGGACTCATCCACCGCCCTCTTGCGCCAATTCGGGACGACCGGGTTTCTGCCACGGCGCCCTTCCCTGTGCCATCCGTCACCTACCCTGCACAATGCATGTGACGTACGTGGCGGAAAGGACGAAGGCACTGGGAATAGTGAGATGGCAGCTACCTCCTCGTGAGTAAAAGTCATTCACGGGCCAATTCAGAGATGCCCCGCCATGTTCGGCGTCTCGCACGATGCACGGGAAAACAGGAAACTGACTCAAACATAGGTTAATGAAGAAGCAAGGAAATATTAAGAAATAAGCTACCACAAGCCTCCTGCATGTATACCTGATAAGGCCTACTCCAACAGTGCTCAACAGCACATTCGGGCCAGGCCTGCCGGGGGCTCCCGTCGGTGCAACAACCCTTGAACTACAAAAAAAAGACACATCCGTGACATTTTGGGCCGAACGAAAAATTTTCTGTCATACATATGACACTTCTATGACGATAATTGTGACAAAACCCGGTATCATCATAGATGTGGTGGGCTCCTACTTCTATGACAAAAAAATCATGACAGAAAATGGGCTTTTCGTCCTGGGCGGGCCGGAGACGCAGCTGCATGACATTCTTTGGGCCGTCCATGATGGAAAAACCGTGGTAGAAGCAAGGGGGAGGAAAATTTCGGGGAGTTCCCGGTTACGGTGGGAGGTCGTGGGTTGAGCGATGCGCGTTTCTCTCGTACACGTACGCGCATGTGTGCGAGGCGTTGGCTCTAACTGAACCCAAGCGAGGCGTTGGGCTCCAACTGAACCCGAGCGATTGCACTGCAGGCTACGCGTTCCTGAACCCGAGCGATCGATCGATGGCTGTTAACTGAACCCGATCGAGCGATTCCTTCGCTACTGCTGCTAACTGAAGCCGATCGATTGGATGAATAGTGAGTGTTGCGGGGGGGAGGGGGTTGGATGAACAGTGAGCGGTGGCGTTGCCACTGGATGAACAGGAACCCGTGGTGTGGAGGGCTGGATGAACAGTAGACGGTGGAGGGGTGCCCGTGGAGGGGTGGTTGAACATTAGCCGGTGGAGTAGCGCGCAGTGGAGGCTGGATGAACCGGAGCTCGTGGAGGCCAGAGGAAGTCGACGGTAGCCCGTGGAGGCTGGAGGAGGTCGACAGTGGAGATGAACAGTATCCCGTGGAGTCCTGTTTTGCGGTACACCACACCCCTCCCGATGAACAGGACCCCTGTTTCGACCGTAGGAGGTCCGTTTCGTCTGTTTTGCGGTACGCCACACCCCTCCCGATCAACAGGACCCCCGTTTCGACCG